>NC_059198.1:53528572-53536615 GCF_020615455.1 Coregonus clupeaformis | reverse complement strand
CATGTATTGTGGAGTGTAATAGCTTGGTAAGGTAGTGTAATAGCTTGCAAGGTTGTAGTTGTGTAATAGCTTGGTAGGGTTGTAGTGCAATAGCTTGGTAAGGATGTAGTGTAACAGCTTGGGTAGGGTTAAGGTGAATGATTGGTTGGTTGTTCAGGTGCATAGTTTGTAAGGGTTGAGAGGCAATAACAGAAGGGCTGTAAAGTAATAATTGGTTGGTATTGCATGCACCAGCCTGCAGTCAGCAAGAGTTGCAGGTCGGCAACAATTTGCAGGCTGTAAGCAATGAGCTGGTAAGTTCAGGTGCAATAGTCGTAAGGTCAGGCAGGTCAGCATTGGCATAACATTTGTAAGGCCAGTGCAACATTGGCGTTGCAGTGCAGTAGAAGTTTGGGCAAGGTTGCAGCACGAGCTTGCAATGGCAACATTGCAGGCTGGTGTACGCCAGCCTGGCAGGTTTGTGTAACAGCTTGCAAGGCTTGTAGTGTGTAATAGCTTGGTAAGGTTTGTAGTGTAACAGTTTGGCAGGGTTGTGGTAGTGTAACAGCTTGCAGGGGGCTGGGGAAAGTAATAGCTTGTCAAGGTTGCAGTGTAACAGCTTGCAAGGGCTGTGAGTGCAATAGCTTGTGGCACATGCACAGCCTGCAAGGCCAGGTAAATAGCTTGCAAGGTTGTATTGCAATAGCTTGCAAGTGCTGTAGTGTAACAAATTTCTGGTAGGGTTGTAGAAGGCCAGTAGGGTTGTAGTAAATAGCTTGGTAGGGCTATGTAGGTATTGAGTTTGGCAGGGTTGTAGTGTAATAGCTTGGTAGGCCAGGCGTAACAGCTGGCAAGGTTGTAGTGTAATAGCTTGGTAAGGTTGTAGTGTGTAATAGCCTGTAAGGTTGCAGTGTGTGTAATAGCTTGGTAGCTGTAGTGCAGTACAGCTTGGTAGGGGTTGTAGAAAAAATGTTTCTGGCAGGGCCAGGAGGCACAGCTTGGTAGCTGCAGGCTTGGTAGGGTTGTAGTGTAATAGCTTGGTAGGGTTGTAGTGTAACAGCTTGGCAGGGCTGTAGGGCAATAGCCTAACAGGCCTGTGGTGCAGGCGCTATAGTTGTAGTGTAACAGTTTGTAAGGTCATTGTAATAGCTTGGCAAGGTTGTAGTGTAACAGCTTGGCAAGGCCTTGCAGTGTAATAAACATAGGCTGTATTGCAAGAGCTTTGTAGTTGTAGTGTAATAGTCGGTAAGGTTGTAGTGTAATAGCTTGGCAGGGTTGTAGTAAATAGCTTGGTAAGGTTGGGTAATAGCTTGGTAAGGTTGTAGTGTAATAGCTTGCAAGGTTGTAGTGTAACAGCTTGGTAAGGTTGTAGTGTAACAGCTTGGTAGGGGTTTGTAGTGTAATAGCTTGCAGGGGCTGGGTTTAACAGCTTGGCAGGTTGCAGTGCATCAGTTTGGTGTTGGTGGCACATTTGGCAGTTGCAGTGTAATAGCTTTGTCGGGGTTGTATGTAATAGCTTGGTAAGGTTGTATGTAATAGCTCTGGTAAGGTTGTAGTGTAATAGCTTGCTTGGTAGGTTGCTTAGTGTATTTGCTTGGTAGGGTTGTAGTGTAATAGCTTGAGTGGGTTGTAGTGTAATAGCTTGGTAAGGTTGTAGTGTAATAGCTTTTTTGTAGTGTAATAGCTTGGTAGGGTTGTAATGTAATAGCTTGGTAGGGTTGTAGTGTAATAGCTTGGTAGTGGGTTGTAGTGTAATAGCTTGGTAGGGTTTTGTAGTCTTCAACAGCTTGGTAGGGTTGTAGTGTAATAGCCTTGGTAGGGTTGTAGTGTAATAAGCTTAGGGTTGTAGTGTAATAGCTTGGTAGGGTTGTAGTGTAATAGCTTTCAGTAGGCTGTAGTAAATAGCTTTGTAGGTTGTAGTGTAATAGCTTGGTAGGGTTGTAGTAAATAGCTTGGTAGGGTTGTAGTGTAATAGCTTGGTAGGGCCAGGGTGTAACAGCTTGGTAAGGCTGTAGTGTAATAGCTTGGTAGGGTTGTAGTGCAATAGCTTGGTAGGCTGTAGTTAAATAGCTTGTTAGGGCTGGTGGTAATAGCTTGGTAGGGTTGTGGTGTAATAGCTTGGTAAGGTTGTGTGTTATTGAGCTTGGTGTGTTTGTAGTGTAATAGCTTGGGTAAGGTTGTAGTGTAATAGCTTGGTAAGGTTGTGGTGTGAGCTATTGGTAAGGTTGTAGTGTAATAGCTTGGTAGGGTTGTAGTGTAAGTGTTGGGGGTTGTAGTGTAATAGCTTGGTAAGGTTGTGGTGTAATAGCTTGGTAAGGTTTGTAGTGTAATAGCTTGTTAGGGTTGTAGTTTAATAGCTTGGTAGGGTTGCAGTGTAATAGCTTGGTAAAGGTTGTAGTGTAATAAGCTTAGTAAAGGTTGTAGTGTAATAGCTTGGTAGGGTTGTAGTGTAATAGCTTGGTAGAAGGTTGAGTGTAATAGCTTGGTAAGGTTGTAGTGTAATAGCTTGGTAAAGGGGTTGTAGTGTAATAGCTTGGTAGGGTTTGTAGTGTAATAGCTTGGTAAGGTTGTAGTGTAATAGCTTGGGCTAAGGTTGTGTGTAATAGACTTGGTAAGGTTGTAGTTAATAGCTTGGTAAGGGTTGTAATTAATAGCTTGGTAAGGTTGTAGTGTATAGCTTTGGGTAAGGTTGTAGTGTAATAGCTTGGTAAGGTTGTAGTGTAATAGCTTGATAGGATTGTAATGCATAGCTTGGTAGGGTTGTAGTGTAATAGCTTGGTAAGGTTGTAGTGTATAGCTTGGTAAGGTTTGTGTGTAATAGCTTGGTAGTTTTGTTATTATTAAATCTTGTTGTTGAAAGGTAAGCTTGGATACTCGTTTGTAGTGTAATAGCTTGGTACGGTTATAGTGTAATAGCTTGGTAAGGGGTTGTAGTGTAATAGCTTTGGTAAGGTTGTAGTGTAATAGCTTGAGTAAGGTTGTATGTAATAGCTTGGTAGGGTTGTAGTGTAATAGCTTGGTAGGTTGTAGTGTTATGGCTTGGTGGTTGTGGTAGTGCATAGCTTGGTAAGGTTGTAGTGTAATAGCTTGGTAGGGTTGTAGTGTAATAGCTTGGTAAGGTTGTAGTGTAATGGCTTGTGTGGTTGTAAGTGTAGTAAGCTTGGTAAGGTTGTAGTGTAATAGCTTGGTAGGGTTGTAGTGTAATAGCTTGGTAAGGTTGTAGTGTAAAAAGCTTGGCAAGGTTGTATCGTTAATAGCTTGGTAGGGTTGTATGTAATAGCTTGGTAGGGTTGTAGTGTAATAGCTTGGTAAGGTTGTAGTGTAATAGCTTGGTAAGGTTCTGTGTAATAAATAGCTTGGTAAGGTTGTATGTAATAGCTTGGTAAGGTTGTAGTGTAATAGCTTGGTAAGGTTGTGAGTATAGCTTGGTAGGGTTGTAGTGTAATAGCTTGGTAAGGTTGTAGTGTAATAGCTTGGTAAGGTTGTAGTGTAATAGCTTGGTAGGTTGTAGTGTAATAGCTTGAAACCAAGGTTGTAGTGTAATAGCTTGGTAGGGTTGTAGTGTAATAGCTTGGTAAGGTTGTAGTGTAATAGCTTGCAAGGTTGTATAATGCTTGGTAGGGTTGTAGTGTAATAGCTTGGTAGGGTTGTAGTGTAATATCTTGGTGGGTTGTAGTAATAGCTTGGTAGGGTTGTGAGTGTAATAGCTTGGTAAGGTTGCTGTAGTGTAATAGCTTGGTAGGGTGTTGTAGTGTAATAGCTTGGTAGGGTTGTAGTGTAATAGCTTGGTAGGGTTGTAGTTTAATAGCTTGGTAGGGTTGCTAGTGTAATAGCTTGGGTAGGGTTCAGTAGTGTACATCGCTTGGTAAGGTTGTAGTGTAATAGCTTGGTAAGGTTGTAGTCTGTACAGCTTTGTAGGGTTGTAGTGTAATAGCTTGGTAGGGTTGTAGTGTAATAGCTTGGTAAGGTTATAGTGTGTAATAGCTTGGTAGGGGTTGTAGTGTAATCAGGTATTGATCTCATCCTCTGGACCTGTATTGTATTGATCTCATCTTCTGGACCTGTATTAGTATTGATCTCATCCTCTGGACCTGTATTAGTATTGATCTCATCTTCTGGACCTGTATTAGTATTGATCTCATCCTCTGGACCTGTATTAGTATTGATCTCATCTTCTGGACCTGTATTAGTATTGATCTCATCCTCTGGACCTGTATTAGTATTGATCTCATCCTCTGGACCTGTATCTAGTATTGATCTCATCTTCTGGACCCTGTCGTAGTATTGATCTCATCCTCTGGACCTGTATTAGTATTGATCTCATCCTCTTGACCTGTATTAGTATTGATCTCATCCTCTTGACCTGTATTAGTATTGATCTCATCTTCTGGACCTGTATTAGTATTGATCTCATCTTCTGGACCTGTATTAGTATTGATCTCATCCTCTGGACCTGTATTAGTATTGATCTCATCCTCTGGCCCTGTATTAGTATTGATCTCATGCTCTGGGCATGTACAGTCGTGGTCAAAAGTTTTGAGAATGACACAAATACTAATTTTCACAAAGTCTGCTGCCTCAGTTTTTATGATGGCAATTTGCATATACTCCAGAATGTCATGAAGAGGATCAGATGAATTGCAATTAATTGCAAAGTCCCTCTTTGCCATGAAAATGAACTTAATCTCCCCAAAAAACATTTCCATTGCATTTCATCCCTGCCACAAAAGGACCAGCTGACATCATGTCAGTGATTCTCTCGTTAAAAATAATAAAATAATAATATGCCATTTAGCAGACGCTTTTATCCAAAGCGACTTACAGTCATGCGTGCATAATTTTTTTTTTGTGTATGGGTGGTCCCGGGGATCGAACCCACTACCCTGGCGTTACAAGCGCTGTGCTCTACCAGCTGAGCTACAGAGGACCACAGGTGAGTGGTTGACGATGACAAGGCTGGAGATCACTCTGTCATGCTGATTGAGTTAGAATAACAGACTGGAAGCTTTAAAAGGAGGGTGGTGCTTGAAATCATTGTTCTTCCTCTGTTAACCATTGTTACCTGCAAGGAAACATGTGCCGTCATCATTGCTTTGCACAAAAGTGCTTCACAGGCAAGGATATTGCTGCTAGTAAGATTGCACCTAAATCAACCATTTATCGGATCATCAAGAACATCAAGGAGAGAGGTTCAATTGTTGTGAAGACGGCGTCAGGGCGCCCAAGAAAGTCCAGCAAGCGCCAGGACCGTCTCCTAAAGTTGATTCAGCTGTGGGATCGGGACACCACCAGTGCAGAGCTTGCTCAGGAATGGCAGCAGGGAGATGTGAGTGCATCTCCACGCACAGTGAGGCGAATACTTTTGGAGGATGGCCTGGTGTCAAGAAGGGCAGCAAAAAAGCCACTTCTCTCCAGGAAAAACATCAGGGACAGACTGATATTCTGCAAAAGGTACAGAGATTGGACTGCTGAGGACTGGGGTAAAGTCATTTTCTCTGATGAATCCCCTTTCCGATTGTTTGGGGGCACTGAAAAACACACTTGTCCGGAGAAGACAAGGTGAGCGCTACCATCAGTCCTGTGTCATGCCAACAGTAAAGCATCCTGAGACCATTCATGTGTGGGGTTGCTTCTCAGCCAAGGGAGTGGGCTCACTCACAATTTTTGCCTAAGAACACAGCCATGAATAAAGAATGGTAACAACACATCCGCCGAGAGCAACTTCTCCCAACCATCCAAGAACAGTATTTTGACGACCAATGCTTTTTCCAGCATGATGGAGCACCTTGCCATAAGGCAAAAGTGATAACTATGTGGCTCGGGGAACAAAACATCTACATTTTGGGTCCATGGCCAGGAAACTCCCCAGACATTAATCCCATTGAGAACTTGTGGTCGATCCTCAAGAGGCGGGTGGACAAACAAAAACCCACAAATTCTAACAAACTCCAAGCATTGATTATGCAAGAATGGGCTGCCATCAGTCAGGATGTGGCCCAGAAGTTAATTGACAGCATGCCAGGGTGGATTGCAGAGGTCTTGAAAAAGAAGGATCAACACTGCAAATATTGACTCTTGCATAAACTTAATGTAATTGTCAATAAAAGCCTTTGACACTTATGGAATGCTTGTAATTATACTTCAGTATACCATAGTAACATCTGACTAAAATATTTCATAACACTGAAGCAGCGAACTTTGTGAAGACTAATACTTGTGTCATTCTCAAAACTTTTGACCACGACTGTATCAGTTTTGCTCTCGTACTCTGGTTCTGTATAAGTATTTTTCTCGTCTTCTGCACCTGTATTAACCTATATTGCTCTCATCCCCTGGGCCTGTATTAACCTATATGGTTCTCATCCCCTGGGCCTGTATTAACCTATATTGCTCTCATCCCCTGGGCCTGTATTAACCTATATGGTTCTCATCCCCTGGGCCAGTATTAACCTATATTGCTCTCATCCCCTGGGCCTGTATTAACCTATATGACTCTCATCCCCTGGGCCTGTATTAACCTATATGGCTCTCATCCCCTGGGCCTGTATTAACCTATATGGCTCTCATCCCCTGGGCCTGTATTAACCTATATGGCTCTCATCCCCTGGGCCTGTATTAACCTATATGGTTCTCATCCCCTGGGCCTGTATTAACCTATATTGCTCTCATCCCCTGGGCCTGTATTAACCTATATGGCTCTCATCCCCTGGGCCTGTATTAACCTATATGGCTCTCATCCATCCTCTCATATTGCTCTGATGTCAACAACTACAGACCAGTATCCCTTCTTTCTTTTCTTTCCAAAACTATTGAGCGTGCCGTCTTTAGCCAACTCTCTTGCTATCTCTCTCAGAATGACCTTCTTGATCCAAACCAGTCAGGTTTCAGGACTGGTCATTCAACTGAGACTGCTCTTCTCTGTGTCACGGAGGCTCTCCGCACTGCTAAAGCTAACTCTCTCTCCTCTGCTCTTGTCCTTCTAGACCTGTCTGCTGCCTTTGATACTGTGAACCATCAGATCCTCCTCTCCACCCTCTCCGAGCTGGGCATCTCCGGCGCGGCTCACTCCTGGTTGCATCCTACCTGACCGGTCGCTCCTACCAAGTGGCGTGGCGAGAAGCTGTCTCCGCACCACGTGCTCTCACCACTGGTGTCCCCCAGGGCTCAGTTCTAGGCCCTCTCCTTTTCTCCCTATACACCAAGTCACTTGGCTCTGTCAGTATCCTCACATGGCCTCTCTTATCATTTGCTACGCTGACGATACACAAACTAATCTTCTCCTTTCCCCCTTCTGATAACCAGGTGGCGAATCGCATCTCTGCATGTCTGGCAGACATATCAGTATGGATGACGGATCACCACCTCAAGCTGAACCCTGGCAAGACGGAGCTGCTCTTCCTCCCGGGGAAGGACTGCCCGTTCCATGATCTCGCCATCACGGTTGACAACTCCGTTGTGTCCTCCTCCCAGAGTGCGAAGAGCCTTGGCGTGACCCTGGACAACACCCTGTCATTCTCCGCTAACATCAAGGCGGTGACCCGATCCTGCAGGTTCATGCTCTACAACATTCGGAGAGTACGACCCTGCCTTACACAGGAAGCGGCACAGGTCCTAATCCAGGCACTTGTCATCTCCCGTCTGGATTACTGCAACTCGCTGTTGGCTGGGCTCCCTGCCTGTGCCATTAAACCCCTACAACTCATCCAGAATGCCACAGCCCGTCTGGTGTTCAACCTTCCCAAGTTCTCTCACGTCACCCCCCTCCTCCGCACACTCCACTGGCTTCCAGTTGAAGCTCGCATCCGTTACAAGACCATGGTGCTTGCCTATGGAGCAGTGAGGGGGAACGGCACCTCCGTACCTTCAGGCTCTGATCAGTCCCTACACCCAAACGAGGGCATTGCGTTCATCCACCTCTGGCCTGCTGGCTCCCTTCCTCTGCGGAAGCATAGTTCCCGGCTCAGCCCAGTCAAAACTGTTCGCTGCTCTGGCACCCCAATGGTGGAACAAGCTCCCTCACGACGCCAGAACAGCGGAGTCACTCACCACCTTCCGGAGACATTT
>NC_059198.1:53131072-53191072 GCF_020615455.1 Coregonus clupeaformis | reverse complement strand
TGTCTTGGTGTGTTTGGACCATGATAGTTTGTTGGTGATGTGGACACCAAGGAACTTGAAACTCTCAACCTGCTCCACTACAGCCCTGTCCATGAGAATGGGGGCGTGATCAATCCTCTTTTTCCTGTAGTCCACAATCATCTCCTTTGTCTTGGTCACGTTGAGGGAGAGGTTGTTGTCCTGGCACCACACGGCCAGGTCTCTGACCTCCTCCCTATAGGCTGTCTCATCATTGTCGGTGATCAGGCCTACCACTGTTGTGTCGTCTGCAAACTTAATGATGGTGTTGGAGTCGTGCCTGGCCATGCAGTCATGGGTGAACAGGGAGTACAGGAGGGGACTGAGCACGCACCCCTGAGGGGTCCCCGTGTTGAGGATCAGCGTGGCAGATGTGTTGTTACCTACCCTTACCACCTGGTTTAATGCAAATTAACTATTTAAAAATCATACAATGTGATTTTCTGGATTTTTGTTTTAGATTCCGTCTCTCACAGTTGAAGTGTACCTATGATAAAAATGACAGACCTCTACATGCTTTGTAAGTAGGAAAACCTGCAACATCGGCAGTGTATCAAATACTTGTTCTCCCCACTGTATGTGGGAACTCCTTCAAGACTGTTGGAAAAGCATTCCAGGTGAAGCTGGTTGAGAGAATGCCAAGAGTGTGCAAAGTTGTCATCAAGGCAAAGGGTGGCTATTTGAAGAATCTTAAATATAAAATATATTTTGATTTGTTTAACACTTTTTTGGTTACTGCTTGATTCCATATGTGTTATTTCATAGTTCTGATGTCTTCACTATTATTCTACAAGTTAATTACTATCGCTCCCCCCTTGGGCCAATCCAGTGTAATGTTATAAATGCCGGCTCTCTATGGCAAGACGCATCATTCACCCAAGTTTAGTCAAAATCGGGTCAGTGCTCTCTGTGATATCGCTTGTGACTAACGTACGAATGGACGGATGGATGGAGACAGATCCACAGTCCCGTCCCCGATTTCATGGTGGGGGACAATGATTCACATGATGTTTCCCTATTAGCTGCTTGACTGGACCTCCAAAAAGAAGCCCCAGTCAGGGAGATGAATCACAGCTTGATGTTTCCTGCTGCCGTGCACTAGCCTGGCCGTGCACTAGCCTGGCCGTGCACTAGCCTGGCCGTGCACTAGCCTGGCCGTGCACTAGCCTGGCCGTGCACTAGCCTGGCCTTTATAACTACAGTGACCAGAGAGGGAAGGGGGCTGGAGGGAACAGATTATATTCAAATGTTATACTATCTAATGATCAGAAAATGTCAGAATCTAAATGCATTGTGTTTAGTACAACAATACAGCAGACCTATCCATGGCATTACAATACAATACATTACATTACATTACAATACATTACATTACATTAAATAACAATACATTACAATACATTACATTACATTACATTACAATACAACACATTACATTACATTACATTACAATACAATACAATACAATACAATACAATACAATACAATACTTTACAATACATTACAATACAATACAACACATTACAAAACATTACATTACATTACATTACATTACAATACATTACATTACATTACAATACATTACATTACATTACATTACATTACATTACAATACATTACATTACATTACATTACAATACATTACATTACAATACATTACATTACAATACAATACATGACATTACATTACTTTACAATACATTACATTACAATACAATACATGACATTACATTACTTTACAATACATTACATTACAATACAATACAACACATTACAGTACATTACAATACATTACAATACAATACAACACATTACAAAACATTACATTACATTACAATACATTACATTACATTACAATACATTACAATACATTACATTACATTACATTACAATACATTACATTACATTACAATACATTACATTACAATACATTACATTACATTACAATACATTACATTACAATACATTACAATACATTACATTACATTACATTACAATACATTACAATACATTACAATACAATACAACACATTACAAAACATTACATTACATTACAATACATTACATTACATTACAATACATTACAATACATTACATTACATTACATTACAATACATTACATTACATTACAATACATTACATTACAATACATTACATTACATTACAATACATTACATTACAATACATTACAATACATTACATTACATTACATTACAATACATTACATTACATTACAATACAATACAACACAATACATTACATTACAATACATTACAATACATTACATTACATTACATTACATTACAATACATTACAATACATTACATTACATTACAATACATTACATTACATTACAATACATTACATTACAATACATTACAATACATTACATTACATTACATTACAATACATTACAATACATTACATTACATTACAATACATTACATTACATTACATTACAATACATTACATTACATTACATTACAATACATTACAATACATTACAATACAATACATTACAAAACATTACATTACATTACATAACAATACATTACATTACAATACAATACATTACATTACATTACATTACATTACATTACATTACATTACAATACATTACATTACATTACAATACAATACATTACAAAACATTACATTACATTACATAACAATACATTACATTACAATACAATACATTACATTACATTACAATACATTACATTACATTACATTACATTACATTACAATACATTACATTACATTACAATACAATACATTACAAAACATTACATTACATTACATAACAATACATTACATTACAATACAATACATTACATTACATTACATTACATTACATTACATTACAATACAATACATTACATTACATTACAATACAATACATTACAAAACATTACATTACATTACATAACAATACATTACATTACAATACAATACATTACATTACATTACATTACATTACATTACAATACATTACATTACATTACAATACAATACATTACAAAACATTACATTACATTACATAACAATACATTACATTACAATACAATACATTACATTACATTACATTACATTACATTACATTACATTACAATACATTACATTACATTACAATACAATACATTACAAAACATTACATTACATTACATAACAATACATTACATTACAATACAATACATTACATTACATTACATTACATTACAATACAATACATTACAAAACATTACATTACATTACATAACAATACATTACATTACAATACAATACATTACATTACATTACATTACATTACATTACAATACATTACATTACATTACAATACAATACATTACAAAACATTACATTACATTACATAACAATACATTACATTACAATACAATACATTACATTACATTACATTACATTACATTACATTACATTACATTACATTACAATACAATACATTACAAAACATTACATTACATTACATAACAATACATTACATTACAATACAATACATTACAATACATTACATTACTAAATGGCTTTCTGAACCCTCTCTGTTCCACCCTCCGCCACACTACACATCAGTGGTGGCTGGTGGGAGGAGCTATAGGAGGATGGGCTCATTGTAATGGCTGGAACGGAATCAACGGAACGATAACAACAAACACGCTTGACTCCATTCCATTGATTCCGTTGCAGCCATTGCAATGAGCCCTTTCTCAAAATAGCTCCTCCCACCAGCCTCCACTGCTACACATGGAGCACCCAACAGAGTCCTCAGACCAGTCTCCTGCTGTCCTATCCACAACCAGGGTTAACCCGCTGAACCCTGGACATTTGGAAGGTGATGGATCTATACTCAAAATAGATAAGATATGATGAGCTCTTGTTGGCTATACCACACTATAAGTCTGGCTAACACACGCTGTCATCTTAGTTCGTACCACAAGGGGTCAGAGTAAAATCCTTCCTATCTGACACTCCCCCAACCACATCACCAGCACCCTCACCTCTCTGTCTCTGTCTCTGTCTCTGTCTCTGTCTCTGTCTCTGTCTCTCTCTCTCTCTCTCTCTGGTTGTCTCTCCCTCCACTACCAACACTCTCTCATCTCTGATATATTGCCTTCTGGTCAAACGTTCATAGCCTATTCGATTATTATAAGTCATAAATAACGGATTGTTCATATTTCAATTGTATGGCTGCTGAAAAGACTATGCCTGGAAAAGCTTGAAGGTTTAAAATATATTTATTAATTTGGATGGCTAATTCCTCTAAAAACTCAATTTCCTCGAGGAAAAGGGGGCATTTTGAGAGGGGCGAATTTATAATCAAACTTATGAAAGGGGAGAAATCACAATTTCACCCCGGAGGTCTTGGATGAGTAATGGAATCAATTTTGAACCAATCTTCGATTCACATTCAAATAATCTCCGATGTATTTTTTTCTGAAATACTTTTTTTTTATCACATGCATATACACTATACGAGTAATGCTTCCAATGAGACAGAATGCCAATAATTGTGATATTTAGAAATACGCATGCAGACTATCTGTGCGCAATTCGTTAAAATGTTGACGTCAACGTGAGCCAGTTTCAATCGTTCCGGTGAGTCTGCAACAATATATCAATCTAAAATGTGTTCCTTTCGTGAGATAGCCTGTCATTTCAACATAGCCCAATTTAATAATGTTGTGACAATATAAAGCGACACAGTAGCCTACTGCCGTATGTCTGATCAAACAGAACTCCATATCCAGTGCACAACCATATATTATTCATCATAAAAAACGATCTAATTCTGTAATAAAATGTGAAATATCACTTACCCTTTCGCTAAAATAAGTTCCTATCGACGGAAAAGCACTATTTGCATCATAAATCCTTGATTTCTTGTTCTCTACATTTGGAGAACTGTGCTTGCCATTTCTCCATCTTCCCGTGGAGCGGATGCAGCGCGTCTCCAACGGGTCTCGGTGTGCGACGCACGAGAGGTTCTCCACGCCTTCGATGGATGGACTTTGATGGGAGCGAGCCGGAGGGAGGAACGATGGTTGCGGCTACAGCGTCTCTCTGTACCTCCTCAAAACGTTGCATCTCAAGACCACCCCTTCGATATATTCCCCCAACCACCAGGTTAGGATGGGGGATGGGGATGTGTGTGTGTTTCTGTCTGTGTGTTCATCTCCTTCATCTTCTTCATCTTCTTCTTCTTCTTCTTCTTCTTCTTCTTCTTCTTCTTCTTCTTCTTCTTCTTCTTCTTCTTCTTCTTCTTCTTCTTCTTCATCATCATCATCACCATCATCACCATCATCACCCCATCATCATCACCATCATCATCATCACCATCATCAACCCATCATCATCGTCGTCATCATCACCCCATCATCATCGTCGTCATCAAAATACAATTGGATTCACAATGGCCTATTCCCACAATGTGAAAGATGAAGTGAGCACAGAAGCCTATATGAATTGGGACATTGGTATAATGGTTGATCATTAATTATTCTCTTAAATCTCTGTCCATATCTTCCACTAATGGAACATGTATTTTCTATACTAAGAACGTTCTAGATGAAGAGGAGAAAACACAAAGCAGAGCAGCGAACCGACCTGTCATCTCCTGGCTGTTTCTCTGCGCCCCACATTAGGTTGGCAGGACAGTGCACTTCAGCTAGATGGCAGCCCAGGGGATGACCCAGGATCCTCTCTGATGGCAGCCCAGGGGATGACCCAGGATTATCTCTGATGGCAGCCCAGAGAATGACCCAGGATCCTCTCTGATGGCAGCCCAGGGGATGAACCAGGATCCTCTCTGATGGCAGCCCAGGGGATGACCCAGGATCCTCTCTGATGGCAGCCCAGGGGATGACCCAGGATCCTCTCTGATGGCAGCCCAGGGGATGACCCAGGATCCTCTCTGATGGCAGCCCAGGGGATGACCCAGGATCCTCTCTGATGGCAGCCCAGGGGATGACCCAGGATCCTCTCTGATGGCAGCCCAGGGGATGACCCAGGATCCTCTCTGATGGCAGCCCAGCCACTGTGCCATGGAGGGAGGGGTCTAGTCTACTGTTGAGACACATACTGCTCATAGCCTTTATTAGAAACCTTACTGTACAATCATAATGACTTTTCTATGGACGGAAGCCATATACAGTTGAAGTCGGATGTTTACATACACCTTAGCCAAATACATTTAAACTCAGTTTTTCACAATTCCTGACATTTAATCCTAGTAAAGATTCCCTGTCTTAGGTCAGTTAGGATTACCACTTTATTTTAAGAATGTGAAATGTCAGAATAATAGTAAAGAAAATTATTTATTTCATATTTTATTTCTTTCATCACATTCCCAGTGGGTCAGAAGTTTACATACACTCAATTAGTATTTGGTAGCATTGCCTTTCAATTGTTTAACTTGGGTCAAACGTTTCGGGTAGCCTTCCACAAGCTTCCCACAATAAGTTGGGTGAATTTTGGCCCAATCCTCCAGACAGAGCTGGTGTAACTGAGTCAGGTTTGTAGGCCTCCTTGCTCGCACATGCTTTTTCAGTTCTGCCCACAAATCTTCTATAGGATTGAGGTCAGGGCTTTGTGATGGCCACTCCAATACCTTGACTTTGTTGTCCTTAAGCCATTTTGCCACAACTTTGGAAGTATGCTTGGGGTCATTGTCCATTTGGAAGACCAAGACCCATTTGCGACCAAGCTTTAACAAGATGTTGCTTCAATATATCCACATGATTTTCCTTCCTCATAAAGCCATCTATTTTGTGAAGTGCACCAGTCCCTTCTGCAGCAAAGCACCCCCACAGCATGATGCTGCCACCCCCGTGCTTCACGGTTGGGATGGTGTTCTGCGGATTGCAAGACACCCCGTTTTTCCTCCAAACATAACGATGGTCATTATGGCCAAACAGTTCTATTTTTGTTTCATCAGACCAGAGGACATTTCTCCAAAAAGTACGATATTTGTCCCCATGTGCAGTTGCAAAACATAGTCTGGCTTTTTTATGGCAGTTTTGGAGCAGTGGCTTCTTCCTTGCTGAGCGGCCTTTCAGGTTATGTTGATGTAGGACTCGTTTTACTGTGGACATAGATACCTTTGTACCTGTTTCCTCCAGCATCTTCACAATGTCCTTTGCTGTTGTTCTGGGATTTATTTGCACTTTTCGTACCAAAGTACGTTCATCTCTAGGAGACAGAACGCGTTTCCTTCCTGAGCGGTATGACTACTGCGTGGTCCCATGGTGTTTATACTTGCGTACTATTGTTTGTACAGATGAATGTGGCACCTTCTGGTATTTGGAAATTGCTCCCAAGGATGAACCAGACTTGTGGAGGTCTACAAATTTTTTTCTGAGGTCTTGGCTGATTTCTTTTGATTTTCCCATGATGTCAAGCAAAGAGGCACTGCGTTTGAAGGTAGGCCTTGAAATACATCCACAGGTACACCTCCAATTGACTCAAATTATGTCAATTAGCCTATCAGAAGCTTCTAAAGCCATGACATCATTTTTGGGAATTTTCCAAGCTGTTTAAAGGCACAGTCAATTTAGTGTATGTAAACTTCTGACCCACTGGAATTGTGATACAGTGAATTATAAGTGAAATAATCTGTCTGTAAACAATTGTTGGAAAAATTAGATGTGTCATGCACAAAGTAGATGTCCTAACCAACTTGCCAAAACTATAGTTTGTTAACAAGACATTTGTGGAGTGGTTGGAAAACGAGTTTTAATGACTCCAACCTAAGAGTATGTAAACTTCCGACTTCAACTGTAACCATACAACTAAAATTAGTGTTTTCTTACCTTCAATAGTTAAGCAGTGACATGTAAGTACAAATCATTCTAACATCATGTTTTGTCTACAGGCCCATTTGGCCACAGGTTGCCTTGCTGAACAGTTACAGAGACACCCATAGGAGAGCCTTGCTACAACAACACCTTACCAAACTGTCTGTGCGTACGTTACCTAACTGTTCTTCTCACCCACACCTCCACATCACCACCGTCATGTCCCTGACGTCAGTGGAACAGGGCTGTTGTCTCTCACCGTCATGGGCTGGTTGGCTGAACTGACCACCTGGAGTCCTTTATCTTACCATGGTTACAGCATCTGATGGATAATTAACTGTTTTTTCCATAGGATGTAAGGATGCTAGTCTTTTGCACCGTTGGACTAATTGTTGAACAGGTTTTGGTGACAAACATCAAGTTGAAAATTCACATTATATGACATAATTTTGCTATTTCTTTTTTTTTTTACATTTTAGTCATTTAGCAGACGCTCTTATCCAGAGCGACTTACAGTTAGTGAGTGCATACATTATTTTTTTATTTAGTTTTCATACTGGCCCCCCGTGGGAATCGAACCCACAACCCTGGCGTTGCAAACACCATGCTCTACCAACTGAGCTACATCCCTGCCGGCCATTCCCTCCCCTACCCTGGACGACGCTGGAGGACTTGTATCCATCTCTTATTACCGTATATATCAGAGGAGGCTGGTGGGAGGAGCTATAGGAGGGTCTCATTGAAATGGATGGAATGGAATACATGGAACAGAGTCAAACATGTGATTTCCATGTGTTTAATACCCAGCCATTTCAATGAGCCCATCCTCCTATAGCTCCTCCCACCAGCCTCCTCTGGTATGTAATAAACCATGAGGACACAGCTGGATATCAGTGGTTTACAGTATGTGTGTGTGTGTGTGTGTGTGTGTGTGTGTGTGTGTGTGTGTGTGTGTGTGTGTGTGTGTGTGTGTGTGTGTGTGTGTGTGTGTGTGTGTGTGTGTGTGTGTGTGTGTGTGTGTGGTGTATACAGTATGGTTGGATAGTTGCAGTGAGACAGGCTGAGGGGTGTAACGCTTCAAAGTGCATGTCCAGAATAAATAAACTGAGGTAAGTTCAGAGAAAATGTGATGCTTAAATAAAGGAATCAGCCATGCTGTGTACTATGGTGTCAAGACAAGTCCTCTAGGTCTGGTAGACAGAGAGACAAGTCCTCTAGGTCTGGTAGAGAGAGACAAGTCCTCTAGGTCTGGTAGACAGAGAGACAAGTCCTCTAGGTCTGGTAGACAGAGAGACAAGTCCTCTAGGTCTGGTAGAGAGAGAGACAAGTCCTCTAGGTCTGGTAGACAGAGAGACAAGTCCTCTAGGTCTGGTAGAGAGAGAGACAAGTCCTCTAGGTCTGGTAGACAGAGACAAGTCCTCTAGGTCTGGTAGACAGAGAGACAAGTCCTCTAGGTCTGGTAGAGAGAGAGACAAGTCCTCTAGGTCTGGTAGAGAGAGAGACAAGTCCTCTAGGTCTGGTAGACAGAGAGACGAGTCCTCTAGGTCTGGTAGAGAGAGAGACAAGTCCTCTAGGTCTGGTAGACAGAGAGACAAGTCCTCTAGGTCTGGTAGACAGAGAGACAAGTCCTCTAGGTCTGGTAGACAGAGAGACAAGTCCTCTAGGTCTGGTAGAGAGAGAGACAAGTCCTCTAGGTCTGGTAGAGAGAGAGACAAGTCCTCTAGGTCTGGTAGACAGAGAGACAAGTCCTCTAGGTCTGGTAGACAGAGAGACAAGTCCTCTAGGTCTGGTAGAGAGAGAGACAAGTCCTCTACGTCTGGTAGAGAGAGAGACAAGTCCTCTAGGTCTGGTAGACAGAGAGACAAGTCATCTAGGTCTGGTAGAGAGAGAGACAAGTCCTCTAGGTCTGGTAGACAGAGAGACAAGTCCTCTAGGTCTGGTAGAGAGAGAGACAAGTCCTCTAGGTTTGGTAGAGAGAGAGACAAGTCCTCTAGGTCTGGTAGAGAGAGAGACAAGTCCTCTAGGTCTGGTAGACAGAGAGACAAGTCCTCTAGGTCTGGTAGAGAGAGAGACAAGTCCTATAGGTCTGGTAGAGAGAGAGACAAGTCATCTAGGTCTGGTAGAGAGAGAGACAAGTCCTCTAGGTCTGGTAGAGAGAGAGACAAGTCCTCTAGGTCTGGTAGAGAGAGAGACAAGTCCTCTAGGTCTGGTAGACAGAGAGACAAGTCCTCTAGGTCTGGTAGAGAGAGAGACAAGTCCTCTAGGTCTGGTAGAGAGAGAGACAAGTCCTCTAGGTCTGGTAGACAGAGCCTCCCAGGCAGCAAACAGTCCTATTCCTAGGCTGTAGTTATGTATCTGGAAATGAAAGAGCAGAGAGAGCAGAGACTTGGTTATAGATAATGTTGATAAATCTGGGTGAGTCAGAGTGAGTCCGTGCTTCAGCAGAGGGCACATAGACAGAATTATTTCTGAATTATCTTGAGATAAGCCTACCGCATTGGAAACATCTTGCAAATAAATATCTTTCAGCCAGTAATGAAGATGAAGATGAGGCATTGTGCAGTAGGATATGGTGATACTAATCAATGTGGAATACAGAAAACATACTCATCGTGAAATTATCCAATGTTCTCTTTTCTGTTTCTTTGACATTTGCTCTGCTGCTGTTTCCATGGTAACAATCAGAACAACACACACACGCACGCACGCACACACACACACACACACACACACACACACAAAAAGGCCATGTTGGCAGTTAAATATGCCAATAGAAATAGAATATACACCCTGGGTTGCGAAAAAAATTTTTTATTGTGAAGCACATGCGCTAGTAAGCCACGCCCCCTCCTAGTGCATGATGCAGCCTGTGGTTTAGCCTGTAACGTTTGTTCAGGTGAAGACTGGAGCTGACTGGAGCTGACTGGAGCTGACTGGAGCTGACTGGAGCTGACTGGAGCTGACTGGAGCTGACTGGAGATGACTGGAGCTGACTGGAGATGACTGGAGCTGACTGGAGCTGACTGGAGCTGACTGGAGCTGACTGGAGATGACTGGAGCTGACTGGAGATGACTGGAGCTGACTGGAGATGACTGGAGCTGACTGGAGATGACTGGAGATGACTGGAGCTGACTGGAGATGACTGGAGCTGACTGGAGCTGACTGGAGCTGACTGGAGCTGACTGGAGCTGACTGGAGCTGACTGGAGATGACTGGAGCTGACTGGAGATGACTGGAGCTGACTGGAGATGACTGGAGATGACTGGAGCTGACTGGAGATGACTGGAGCTGACTGGAGATGACTGGAGCTGACTGGAGATGACTGGAGCTGACTGGAGCTGAATGGAGCTGACTGGAGCTGACTGGAGATGACTGGAGCTGACTGGAGATGACTGGAGATGACTGGAGATGACTGGAGATGACTGGAGCTGACTGGAGATGACTGGAGCTGACTGGAG
Source organism: Coregonus clupeaformis (assembly GCF_020615455.1). Classification (NCBI taxonomy): domain Eukaryota; kingdom Metazoa; phylum Chordata; class Actinopteri; order Salmoniformes; family Salmonidae; genus Coregonus; species Coregonus clupeaformis. Next base: position 53,179,787 of record NC_059198.1, on the reverse strand, counting down.
CTGACTGACTGGAGATGACTGGAGCTGACTGGAAATGACTGGAGATGACTGGAGCTGACTGGAGATGACTGGAGCTGACTGGAGCTGACTGGAGCTGACTGGAGATGACTGGAGCTGACTGGAGATGACTGGAGCTGACTGGAGATGACTGGAGATGACTGAAGCTGACTGGAGATGACTGGAGCTGACTGGAGCTGACTGGAGCTGACTGGAGCTGACTGGAGATGACTGGAGCTGACTGGAGCTGACTGGAGCTGACTGGAGATGACTGGAGATGACTGGAGATGACTGGAGCTGACTGGAGCTGACTGGAGCTGAATGGAGCTGACTGGAGCTGACTGGAGCTGACTGGAGCTGACTGGAGCTGACTGGAGATGACTGGAGCTGACTGGAGCTGACTGGTGCTGACTGGAGCTGACTGGAGCTGACTGGAGCTGACTGGAGCTGACTGGGACAACATCTGGTGAAGACTGGAGCTGACTGGGACAACATCTGGTGAAGACTGGAGCTGACTGGAGCTGACTGGAGCTGACTGGAGCTGACTGGAGCTGACTGGAACAACATCTGGTGAAGACTGGAGCTGACTGGAACAACATCTGGTGAAGACTGGAGCTGACTGGAACAACATCTGGTGAAGACTGGAGCTGACTGGAGCTGACTGGAGCTAACTGGGACATCATCTGGTGAAGACTGGAGCTGACTGGGACATCATCTGGTGAAGACTGGAGCTGACTGGAGCTGACTGGAACAACATCTGGTGAAGACTGGAGCTGACTGGAGCTGACTGGGACATCATCTGGTGAAGACTGGAGCTGACTGGAGCTGACTGGAACAACATCTGGTGAAGACTGGAGCTGACTGGAGCTGACTGGAGCTGACTGGAGCTGACTGGGGACAACATCTGTGGTCCTCTGTAGCTCAGCTGGTAGAGCACGGCACTTGTAACGCCAAGGTAGTGGGTTCGATCCCCGGGACCACCCATACACAAAAATGTATGCGCACACGACTGTAAGTCGCTTTGGATAAAAGCGTCTGCTAAATGGCATATTAATATATTTAAGACGCTGTTTCTACAAACAAGTAGCTGTTAGTCCTCGGCCTGAAGTCCTAGAATAAAACTAAAATGATCTGCTTGAAGGTTATTCTGTCTTTATACATGTACATGGTGTGTGTTGGTAAAAGGCACCAAATTGGCCTTCTGACTCATTTATGCTACTTTAATAGCAAGCTGCATCAGACTGCTTTACGTGCCAGGGGAAAACAAATCACTAAAATTTGCTAAGATATCCATCTGACAGATAAAGTTGATAAAAATGTGATTAGCTAGATTTAAACTTCTGGGGGAAAGTTAGCTAACTCACAGCATCAGCCTGAGTTCACCACCTTAGCTAGCTAAGTAGACTTGAGCTAGGTTTCTGGAAAATAACAAATATATATTTGCTAGCTATAATGCCGGATATTGTGAACACTTTTTGTCAAACTACTTAATTCCCCTGTGTGTTTGATGCACTGGTGACTGAAAAAGTTGGCAAGAAAAATGCCCTTCTTGATTTCACTGCAAATAGACTGTGTTGTTTTGGTGTAATTTGGCTGAATAGGCTTGTTCACATTACATGAGTGTTTCATTAGTTAACTAAGTTAGTGACTGACCAGGCTAATTCTTATTGATGTTTTTGGTGTTGTTGCATTTCAGTTGAAGAGGGTGTTAGATCACTAGAAAGCAGCATGCAGACAGACCAGGGACCGTATTCCCAAAGCATCTTGGTTGGAGGACTGATTCAGGATCAGTTTAGCCTTTTATATCACAATGAATGATTACATTGACAAGGAGGAGCTGGTCCCAGATCACTGTTCCTACTCTGAAGACGCTTTGTGAATACAGACCCGGGAGGAAAGCTGTTGCCCAATACCTTGCTCAGCAGTCTCTCACCACAGGACCCTACAGGTATTACAGTCACTGCTTATCAACTGAATATTTGTATGTGAATTTCCATATTAATGACACTAACAAAAGGGTTGAATTGTTCAGCAGCATGTGCAGTGAACATGTCTTTGGTGATGAAAGGTACATAATGTAATCTCCCTATCAGACCACTGCATGCTGGGACAAGGACCTGGATGGTGACACGTCTTCTTCAAGCTTCCTGTCTGAATACTGGGACCTTCAGTGGTTCCAGAAGCAAAGGGCCTTACCTGGGAGCTGAATACTGGGGCCTTCAGTGGTTCCAGAAGCAAAGGGCCTTACCTGGGAGCTGAATACTGGGGCCTTCAGTGGTTACAGAAGCCAGGGCCTTACCTGGGAGCTAAATACTGGGGCCTTCAGTGGTTACAGAAGCAAAGGGCCTTACCTGGGAGCTGAATACTGGGGCCTTCAGTGGTTACAGAAGCCAGGGCCTTACCTGGGAGCTGAATACTGGGGCCTTCAGTGGTTCCAGAAGCCAGGGCCTTACCTGGGAGCTGAATACTGGGGCCTTCAGTGGTTCCAGAAGCAAAGGGCCTTACCTGGGAGCTGAATACTGGGGCCTTCAGTGGTTCCAGAAGCCAGGGCCTTACCTGGGAGCTGAATACTGGGGGCCTTCAGTGGTTCCAGAAGCCAGGGCCTTACCTGGGAGCTGAATACTGGGGCCTTCAGTGGTTACAGAAGCCAGGGCCTTACCTTGGGAGCTGAATACTGGGGCCTTCAGTGGTTACAGAAGCCAGGGCCTTACCTTGGGAGCTGAATACTGGGGGCCTTCAGTGGTTACAGAAGCCAGGGCCTTACCTGGGAGTACAGCAACACTCTCTCTGTCTCACAGCCATTCTGTCGGATAGAGGGAGGGAGACCTGACTTCCTACTGGCCCAGGGCCTTACCTGGGAGTACAGCAACACTCTCTCTGTCTCACAGCCATTCTGTCGGATAGAGGGAGGGAGACCTGACCCCCCACTGGCCCAGGGCCTTACCTGGGAGTACAGCAACACTCTCTCTGTCTCACAGCCATTCTGTCAACCTGTATTGTGTGTAACCACTCAAATTCACACAAACTGCTACGGACGCAAGCACCGACTTATATTATCTTTGTCCCATTGATGTACACTACCAGTCAAAAGTTTATACCAAGTTTATGCCAAGTGTGTGCAAAGCTGTCATCAAGGCAAAGGGTGGCTATTTGAAGAATCTCAAATATATAATGTATTTTGATATGTTTAACACTTTTTTGGTTACTACATGATTCCATATGTGTTATTTCATCGTTTTTATGTCTTCACTATTATTCTACAATGTAAAAAATAGTAAAAATACAGAAAAACCCTGGAATGAGTAGGTGTGTCCAAACTTTTGACTGGTACTGATGAAACTAATTGCGTTCAATATCAGTAGACCTGTATCCCTAATTTATTTTCTTTCCAAAACACTTGAGCGTGTGTCTCTGATCAACTCTCTTGTTATCTCTCTCAGAACAATCTTCTTGACCCTAACATGTCAGGCTTCAAGACGGGTCACTCAACCAAAACTGCTCTTCTCTGTGTCACGAAGGCTCTCCGCACTGCCTAAGCTGACCCTCTGTCCTCTGTTGTCGTCCTCCTAGATCTATCTGCTGTGAAACATCAGATCCTCCTTTCCACCCTCTCAGGGCTGGGCGTCTCAGGTTCTGCACACTCTTGGATTGCATTCTACAGGCCGCTCCTACCAGGTGACGTGGAGAGGATCTGTGTCTGCACCACATACTCTCACTCCTGGTGTCCCCCAGGGCTCGGTTCTAGGCCCTCTCCTCTTCTCTCTAGACACCAAGTCACTCAGCTCCGTCATATCCTCACATATCCTCACATATCTTTACATGGTCTTTCCTATCATTTCTATGTGGATGACACTTAACTACTTTTCTCCTTACCCCCTTCTGACACCCAGGTGGCGACACGCATATCTGCGAGCCTGGCAGATATCTCACCTTGGATGTCGGCCCACCACCTCAAGCTCAACCTCAACAAGACGGAGCTGCTCTTCCTCCCCGGGGAAGACCTGCTCGCTCCAAGACCTCTCCATCATGGTTGACAACTCCACAGAGTTGCCCTCCCAGAGTTCAAAGAACCTTGGCGTGACCCTGGACAACACCCTGTCGTTCTCTGCATCATCAAAGCAGTGACTCGCTACTGCAGGTTCATGCTCCACAACATCCCTAGAGTATGACCCTACCTCACACAGGAAGGGGCTCAGGTCCTAATCCAGGCACCTGTCACCTCATGTCACCCCGCTCCTCTGCACACTCCACTGGCTTCCAGTTGAAGCTCGCATCCACTACAAGACCATGGTGTTTACCTACAGAGCAGCAAGAGGAACTGCCCCTCCCTACCTTCAGGCTATGCTCAAACCCTACACCCCAACCCGAGCACTCCGTTCTGCCACCTCGGGTCTCTTGGCCCTCCCACCCCAACGGGAGGGCAGCTCCCGCTCAGCCCAGTCCAAGCTGGTACCCCAGTTGTAGAACCAGCTTCCCCCTGAAGCTAGGACAGCAGAGCCCATCTTACGAAAGCACCTGAAACCCTACCTCTTCAACGAGTATGTTAAATAATCCCCCTCCCTCACCTCGACCCCCTCCCTACATATATATATAACTCCTGAACCAACACTTGCACTGACCCCTTCCACCCAGTTCTGACTTTGTTGATAGCTACTTCATTGGAAAAAAGTGTTCTTTCTATGACTGTGATATGTTCTTGTCCCACCTAGCTATCTTAAGATGAATGCACTAACTGTTAGTCATTCTGGATAAGAGTGTCTGCTAAATGACTAAAATGTAAATGTGTGTTAGCTGGGGAATGGAGTTGCCCCTCCCTTTCATAGAGCCAAACAACTCTAACTCCCTCCCTTTCATAGAGCCAAACAACTCTAACTCTCTCCCTTTCATAGAGCCAAACAACTCTAACTCCCTCCCTTTCATAGAGCCAAACAACTCTAACTCTCTCCCTTTCATAGAGCCAAACAACTCTAACTCCCTCCCTTTCATAGAGCCAAACAACTCTAACTCTCTCCCTTTCATAGAGCCAAACAACTCTAACTCCCTCCCTTTCATAGAGCCAAACAACTCTAACTCCCTCCCTTTCATAGAGCCAAACAACTCTAACTCCCTCCCTTTCATAGAGCCAAACAACTCTAACTCTCTCCCTTTCATAGAGCCAAACAACTCTAACTCTTTCCCTTTCATAGAGCCAAACAACTCTAACTCCCTCCCTTTCATAGAGCCAAACAACTCTAACTCTTTCCCTTTCATAGAGCCAAACAACTCTAACTCTCTCCCTTTCATAGAGCCAAACAACTCTAACTCTCTCCCTTTCATAGAGCCAAACAACTCTAACTCTCTCCCTTTCATAGAGCCAAACAACTCTAACTCCCTCCCTTTCATAGAGCCAAACAACTCTAACTCTTTCCCTTTCATAGAGCCAAACAACTCTAACTCTTTCCCTTTCATAGAGCCAAACAACTCTAACTCTTTCCCTTTCATAGAGCCAAACAACTCTAACTCCCTCCCTTTCATAGAGCCAAACAACTCTAACTCTTTCCCTTTCATAGAGCCAAACAACTCTAACTCTTTCCCTTTCATAGAGCCAAACAACTCTAACTCTCTCCCTTTCATAGAGCCAAACAACTCTAACTCCCTCCCTTTCATAGAGCCAAACAACTCTAACTCTCTCCCTTTCATAGAGCCAAACAACTCTAACTCTTTCCCTTTCATAGAGCCAAACAACTCTAACTCTTTCCCTTTCATAGAGCCAAACAACTCTAACTCCCTCCCTTTCATAGAGCCAAACAACTCTAACTCTTTCCCTTTCATAGAGCCAAACAACTCTAACTCTTTCCCTTTCATAGAGCCAAACAACTCTAACTCTTTCCCTTTCATAGAGCCAAACAACTCTAACTCTTTCCCTTTCATAGAGCCAAACAACTCTAACTCTTTCCCTTTCATAGAGCCAAACAACTCTAACTCTCTCCCTTTCATAGAGCCAAACAACTCTAACTCTTTCCCTTTCATAGAGCCAAACAACTCTAACTCTTTCCCTTTCATAGAGCCAAACAACTCTAACTCTCTCTCCCTTTCATAGAGCCAAACAACTCTAACTCTTTCCCTTTCATAGAGCCAAACAACTCTAACTCTCTCCCCTTTCATAGAGCCAAACAACTCTAACTCTTTCCCTTTCATAGAGCCAAACAACTCTAACTCTCTCCCTTTCATAGAGCCAAACAACTCTAACTCTTTCCCTTTCATAGAGCCAAACAACTCTAACTCTTTCCCTTTCATAGAGCCAAACAACTCTAACTCTTTCCCTTTCATAGAGCCAAACAACTCTAACTCTCTCCCTTTCATAGAGCCAAACAACTCTAACTCCCTCCCTTTCATAGAGCCAAACAACTCTAACTCTCTCCCTTTCATAGAGCCAAACAACTCTAACTCTTTCCCTTTCATAGAGCCAAACAACTCTAACTCTCTCCCTTTCATAGAGCCAAACAACTCTAACTCTCTCCCTTTCATAGAGCCAAACAACTCTAACTCTCTCCCTTTCATAGAGCCAAACAACTGACACTGTCGTGTTTGTGAGAGTCTCATCTTTCGATGGTGGTGACTTATTTGTTTGTTGCTCAAACAGTTCAGGTCTTTACAGACGATTTCGTCACGATTTTCTTGTCCGGATCCTCTCTTGCGTAGAAAAAGACGTCTGATTTTCTTTCAGATGTCTGATTTTCCATGTTATGGAATAGACACATACGTTATATCTGCGGAAAGAGGGGATTGAGCTGCAGCCATGGCAACAAGAAACGCTAGGTCTCTAGTAGAAACACACAGGGAGCTATTCCAGATTCTAAATGACATCACCGTCTGACGTTAGGTAGCACGCAAGGTAGCATCAATCACCTCGTGGCTCACCAGGTCACCATCATAGAAATTACATTGAGTTAACCTACTGGCTGATAGCCACCACCATCATTAATCACACTGTCTGGCAGCCATACACAGACAGACAGACGGGCAGGAAGCTAGACAGGCAGCCAGGCAGATACTCAGACAGGCAGGCAGACACTATGCTCAAAGGGATATTCAATTAATGTTTTTCTTTACCCATCAATAGGAGCCCTTCTTTGCGAATCATTGGAAAACCTCTGTGGTCTTTGTCGTTGAATCTGTGTTTGAAATTCACTGCTTGACTGAGGGATCTTACAAATAATTGTATGTGTGGGGTACAGAGATGAGGTAGTCATTCAAAAATCATGTTAAACACTATTATTGTACACAAAGTGTCTTATCTTGTGACTTGTTAAGCACATTTTTACTCCTGAACTTATTGAGGCTTTCCATAACAAAAGGGTTGAATACTTATTGACTCAAGACATTTCAGCTTTTCATTTTTTATGAAATTGTAAAAAGAAATGACATTATGTGTGTAGGCCAGTGGCAAAAACATCTAAATTTAATCCATTTTAAATTCAGGCAGTAACATAACAAAAGGTTGAAAAATTCAAGCGGCGTGAATACTTTCTGAAGGCATGTGATTAACCCTTCGGTAAGGTGGAACACATCGGCTATGACAGGCTATAGAAGTAGTTAGGCCGGTCATCTATTATGCATTGATTTAGTCATTTTCTTCTTTGTCTGATAAATGTGTGTTTATTCATTCATTCACTAGGATGTTGCTGGGCACAGTACAGGCAGTGTGGTCCCCTGGTCTTCTGGTCCCAGTGACGGAGCACAGACAGCTCAGCGAGAGAGAGACACACGCTGACACACACACGGGCAATACTGCTGCCACTGTTTACTTTATTGCACATTCCAGCATATTCTGTAGTATTCGTAGTATATTCATAGTATATTCATAGTATATTCATAGTATATTCATAGTATATTCATGTTGTTTATATATCCCTACTTCTTCATTTTTAAATATGTTTCTATTACTTGGTTGTATCTGTGTATATATGTGTATCAATGTTGAGGATATATGTGTATATACAGTACCAGTCAAAAGTTTGGACACACCTACTCATTGAAGGATTTTTCTTTATTTTTACTATTTTCTACATTGTAGAATAATAGTGAAGACATCAAAACTATGAAATAACACATATGGAATCATGTAGTAACCAAAAAAGTGATAAACAAATCAAAATATTTTTCGATTTTAGATTCTTCAAAGTAGCCACCCTTTGCCTTGATGACAGCTTTGCACACTCTTGGCATTCTCTCAACCAGCTTCATGAGGTCGTCACCTGGAATGCATTTCAATTAACAGGTGTGCCTTGTTAAAAGTGAATTTGTGGAATTTCTTTCCTTCTTAATGCGTTTGAGCCAATCAGTTGTGTTGTGACAAGGTAGGGGGGGTATACAGAAGATAGCCCTATTTGGTAAAATACCAAGTCCATATTATGGCAAGAACAGCTCAAATAAGCAAAGAGAAACAACAGTCCATCATTACTTAAGACATGAAGGTCAGTCAATCCGGAAAATGTCAAAAACTTTGAAAATTTCTTCAAGTGCAGTCACGAAAACCATCAAGCGCTATGATGAAACTGGCTCTCATGAGGACTGCCACAGGAAAGGAAGACCCAGAGATACGTCTGATGCAGAGGATAAGTTCATTAGAGTTAACTGCACCTCAGATTTCAGCCCAAATAAATGCTTCACAGAGTTCAAGTAACAGACACATCTCAACATCAACTGTTCAGAGGAGACTGCGTGAATCAGGCCTTCATGGTCGCAATGCTGCAAAGAAACCACTACTAAAGGACACCAATAAGAAAAAGAGACAGTGATTTATTTAGAATTCAAGGCACACTTAACCAGCACGGCTACCACAGCATTCTGCAGCGATACAATGACCCAAAACACACCTCCAGGCTGGGTAAGGGCTATTTTACCAAGAAGGAGAGTGATGGAGAGCTGCATCAGATGACCTGGCCTCCACAATCCCCTGACCTCAACCCAATTGAGAGGGTTTGGGATGAGTTGGACCGCAGAGTGAAGGAAAAGCATCCAACAAGTGCTCAGCATATGTGGGAACTCCTTCAAGACTGTTGGAAAAGCATTCCAGGTGAAGCTGGTTGAGAGAATGCCAAGAATGTGCAAAGCTGTCATCAAGGCAAAGGGTGGCTGTTTGAAGAATCTCAAATATAAAATATGTTTTGATTTGTTTAACACTATTTTGGTTACTACATAAGTTTTGATGTCTTCACTATTATTCTACAATGTAGAAAATAGTAAAAATAAAGAAAAACCCTTGAATGAGTAGGTGTGTCCAAACTGTATGTGTATTGCACTGTTGAGGACATATCTGTATACAGTGCCTTCGGAAGTATTCAGACCCCTTGACTTTTTCAAAAAAAATTACATTACAGCCTTATTGTAAAATGGATTAAATAAAAAAATCCTCATCAATCTACACACAATACCCCATAGTAACAAAGCGAACATAGGTTTAAGAAATGTTAGCAAATGTATACAAATAAAAAAAACGGAAATACCTTATTTACATAAGTATTCAGACCCTTTGCTATGAGACTCGAAATTGAGCTCAGGTACATCCTGTTTCCATTGATCATCCTTGAGATGTTTCTACAGCTTGAATGGAGTCCACCTGTGGTAAATTCAATTGATTGGACATGATTTGGAAAGGCACACACCTGTTTATATAAGGTCCCACAGTTGACAGTGCATGTCAGAGCAAAAACCAAGCCATGAGGTCAAAGGAATAGTCCGTGGAGCTCCGAGACAGGATTGTGTTGAGGCACAGATCTGGGGAAGGGTACAAAAACAATTCTGCAGCATTGAAGGTCCCCAAGAACACAGTGGCCTCCATCATTCTTAAATTGAAGAAGTTTGGAACCACCAAGACTCTTCCTAGAGCTGGCCGCCTGGCCAAACTGAGCAATCGGGGGGGGAAGGGCCTTGGTCAGGGAGGTGACCAAGAACCCGATGGTCACTCTGACAGAGCTGTAGAGTTCCTCTGTGGAGATCGGAGAACCTTCCAGAAGGACAACCATCTCTGCAGCACTCCACCAATCAGGCCTTTATGGTAGAGTGGCCAGACGGAAGCCACTCTTCACTAAAAGGCACATGACAGCCCGCTTGGAGTTTGCCAAAAGGCACCTGAAGACTCTCAGACCATGAGAAACAAGATTCTCTGGTCTGATGAAACCAAGATTTAACTCTTTGGCCTGAATGCCAAGCGTCACCTCTGGAGGAAACCTGGCACCATCCCTACGGTGATGCATGGTGGTGGCAGCATCATATTGTGGGGATGTTTTTCAGCGGCAGGGACTGGGAGACTAGTCAGGATCGTGGCAAAGATGAATGGAGCAAAGTACAGAGAGATCCTTGATGAAAACCTGCTCCAGAGCGCTCAGGATCTCAGACTGGGAAGAAGGTTCAACTTCCAACAGGACAACGACCCTAAGCACACAGCCAAGACAACGCAGGAGTGGCATCAGGACAAGTCTCTGAATGTCCTTGAGTGGCCCAGCCAGAGCCCGGACTTGAACCCGATCTAACATCTCTGGACAGACCTGAAAATAGCTGTATAGCAACGCTCCCCATCCAACCTGACAGAGCTTGAGAAGATCTGCAGAGAAGAACGGGAGAAACTCCCCAAATACAGGTGTGCCAAGCTTGTAGCGTCATACCCAATAAGAGTCGATGCTGTAATCGCTGCCAAAGGTGCTTCAACAAAGTACTGAGTAAAGGGTCTGAATACTTATGTAAATGTGATATTTCTGTTCTTTATTTTTAATAAATTAGCAAGAATTTCTAGAAAAGTGCTTTTGCTTTGTCATTATGGGGTATTGTGTGTTTAATCAATTTTTGAATAAGCCTGTAATATAACAAATTGTGGAAAAAGTCAAGGGGTCTGAATACTTTCTGAATGCACTTTATATGTGTATCACTGTTGAGGATATATGTGTAAATACAGTGAGGGAATTAAGTATTTGATCCCCTGCTGATTTTGTACGTTTGCCCACTGACAAAGACATGATCAGTCTATAATTTTAATGGTAGGTTTATTTGAACAGTGAGAGACAGAATAACAACAAAACAATCCTGAAAAACGCATGTCAAAAATGTTTTAAATTGATTTGCATTTTAATGAGGGAAATAAGTATTTGACCCCTCTGCAAAACATGACTTAGTACTTGGTGGCAAAACCCTTGTTGGCAATCACAGAGGTCAGACGTTTCTTGTAGTTGGCCACCAGGTTTGCACACATCTCAAAAGGGATTTTGTCCCACTCCTCTTTGCAGATCTTCTCCAAGTCATTAAGGTTTCGAGGCTGACGTTTGGCAACTCGAACCTTCAGCTCCCTCCACAGATTTTCTATGGGATTAAGGTCTGGAGACTGGCTAGGCCACTCCAGGACCTTAATGTGCCTCTTCTTGAGCCACTCCTTTGTTGCCTTGGCCGTGTGTTTTGGGTCATTGTCATGCTGGAATACCCATCCACGACCCATTTTCAATGCCCTGGCTGAGGGAAGGAGGTTCTCACCCAAGATTTGACGGTACATGGCCCCGTCCATCGTCCCTTTGATGTGGTGAAGTTGTCCTGTCCCCTTAGCAGAAAAACACCCCCAAAGCATAATGTTTCCACCTCCATGTTTGACGGTGGGGATGGTGTTCTTGGGGTCATAGACAGCATTCCTTCTCCTCCAAACACTGCGAGTTGAGTTGATGGCAAAGAGCTCGATTTTGGTCTCATCTGACCACAACACTTTCACCCAGTTCTCCTCTGAATCATTCAGATGTTCATTGGCAAACTTCAGATGGGCCTGTATATGTGCTTTCTTGAGCAGGGGGACCTTGTGGGCGCTGCAGGATTTCAGTCCTTCACGGCATAGTGTGTTACCAATTGTTTTCTCAGTGACTATGGTCCCAGCTGCCTTGAGATCATTGACAAGCTCCTCCCGCGTAGTTCTGGGCTGATTCCTCACCGTTCTCATGATCATTGCAACTCCACAAGGTGAGATCTTACATGGAGCCCCAGGCCAAGATTGACAGTTCTTTTGTGTTTCTTCCATTTGCGAATAATCGCACACAACTGTTGTCAACTTCTCACCAAGCTGCTTGGCGATGGTCTTGTAGCCCATTCCAGCCTTGTGTAGGTCTACAATCTTGTCCCTGACATCCTTGGAGAGCTCTTTGGTCTTGGCCATGGTGGAGAGTTTGGAATCTGATTGATTTAATGCTTCTGTGGACAGGTGTCTTTTATACAGGTAACAAACTGAGATTAGGAGCACTCCCTTTAAGAGTGTGCTCCTAATCTCAGCTCGTTACCTGTATAAAAGACACCTGGGAGCCAGAAATCTTTCTGATTGAGAGGGGGTCAAATACTTATTTCCCTCATTAAAATGCTAATCAATTTATAAAATTTTTGACATGCGTTTTTCTGGATTGTTTTGTTGTTATTCTGTCTCTCACTGTTCAAATAAACCTACCATTAAAATTATAGACTGATCATTTCTTTGTCAGTGGGCAAACGTACAAAATCAGCAAGGGATCAAATACTTTTTTCCCTCACTGTATGACATATGACACAAAAAAACAGCTAATTATTTCATAACATATGTTCCCTATAATTGTCTAATAAGTGTATTTATTAATTCACAACTAGGATGATGTTAGACCTAGCACAGACAGTGTTGAGGAAAGAGAGCAAGCAAGAGTTGAGGAAAGAGAGCAAGCAAGAGAGGCAAATGCCACAGAAAAGTCAATAGAGAAGAACAAGGAGAATAACAGACAGACAGACAGACAGAGAGAGAGAGAGAGAGAGAGAGAGAGAGAGAGAGAGAGAGAGAGAGAGAGAGAGAGAGAGAGAGAGAGACACACAGAGAGAGACACAGAGAGAGACACAGAGAGAGAGAGAGAGAGAGAGAGAGAGAGAGAGAGAGAGAGAGAGAGACAGCGACAGCAGAGACAGACAGACAGACTGACAGACAGGCAGGCAGTAACAGCAGAGAAGATGCAGAGACAGACAGACAGACAGACAGACTGCACAACAGGGAGGAAACAGAGGAACAGTTGTAGTGGTGAGTTGTATCTCCAGACTCCAGTGGTGTTTGTACATATTGTGTTAGTTTTAAACATGAGCAGGAAAAGGAGCTAGACCCTGTTTCTCCAGTCACAGCTCCATCCAGCAACCTAAACTATCGGCTGTTCTATGTCCTGAATATCAAGTGGTGATCTAATATGCCATTTAGCAGACGCTTTTATCCAAAGTGACTTACAGTTAGTGAGTGCATACATTCTTATTTTTTTCATACTGGCCACCCGTGAGAATCGAACCCACAACCCTGGCGTTGCAAAAGCCATGCTCTACCAACGAATAATGTTAGGTGTGTCTTATGAGTTGGGTTAGGTGTGTTTTATGAGAAGGGTTAGGTGTGTTTTATGAGTAGGGTTAGGTGTGTTTTATGAGTAGGGTTAGGTGTGTCTTATGAGTTGGGTTAGGTGTGTTTTATGAGTAGGGTTAGGTGTGTTTTATGAGTAGGGTTAGGTGTGTTTTATGAGTAGGTTTAGGTGTGCTTTATGAGTAGGGTTAGGTGTGTTTTATTAGAAGGGTTAGGTGTGTTTTAGGAGAAGGGTTAGGTGTGTTTTATGAGAAGGGTTAGGTGTGTTTTATGAGTAGGGTTAGGTGTGCTTTATGAGCAGGGTTAGGTGTGTTTTATGAGAAGGGTTAGGTGTGTTTTATGAGTAGGGTTAGGTGTGTTTTATGAGTAGGCTTAGGGTTAGGTGTGTTTTATGAGTAGGGTTAGGTGTGCTTTATGAGTTGGGTTAGGTGTGTTTTATGAGCAGGGTTAGGTGTTTTTATGAGTAGGGTTAGGTGTGTTTTATGAGCAGGGTTAGGAGAGTTTTATGAGTTGGGTTAGGTGTGTTTTATGAGTAGGGTTACGTGTGTTTTATGAGAAGGGTTAGGTGTGTTTTATGAGAAGGGTTAGGTGTGTTTTATGAGAAGGGTTAGGTGTGTTTTATGAGCAGGGTTAGGTGTGTTTTATGAGCAGGGTTAGGTGTGTTTTATGAGTAGGGTTACGTGTGTTTTATGAGCAGGGTTAGGTGTGTTTTATGAGTAGGGTTAGGTGTGTTTTATGAGTAGGGTTAGGTGTGTTTTATGAGCAGGGTTAGGTGTGTTTTATGAGTAGGGTTAGGTGTGTTTTATGAGTAGGGTTAGGTGTGTTTTATGAGTAGGGTTAGGTGTGTTTTATGAGTAGGGTTAGGTGTGTTTTTTGAGTAGGGTTAGGTGTGTGTTATGAGTTGGGTTATGAGTTTTTTATGAGTAGGGTTAGTTGTGTTTTATGGGAAGGGTTAGGTGTGTTTTAAGAGTTGGATTAGATGTGTTTTAAGACTGGGTTAGGTGTGTTTTAGAGTAGGGTTAGGTGTGCTTTAAGAGTAGGGTTAGTTGTGTTTTATGAGTAGGGTTAGGTGTGCTTTATGAGTAGGCTTAGGGTTAGGTGTGTTTTATTAGTAGGGTTAGGTGTGCTTTATGAGTAGGGTTAGGTGTGTTTTATGAGCAGGGATAGGAGTGTTTTATGAGTAGGGTTAGGTGTGTTTTATGAGTAGGGTTACGTGTGTTTTATGAGCAGGGTTAGGGGTGTTTTATGAGCAGGGTTAGGGGTGTTTTATGAGTAGGGTTAGTTGTGTTTTAGAGTAGGGTTAGGTCTGCTTTAAGAGTAGGGTTAGTTGTGTTTTATGAGTAGGGTTAGGTGTGCTTTATGAGTAGGCTTAGGGTTAGGTGTGTTTTATGAGTTGGGTTAGGTGTGTTTTATGAGCAGGGTTAGGTGTTTTTATGAGTAGGGTTAGGTGTGTTTTATGAGCAGGGTTAGGAGTGTTTTATGAGTTGGGTTAGGTGTGTTTTATGAGTAGGGTTAGGTGTGCTTTAAGAGTAGGGTTAGTTGTGTTTTATGAGTAGGGTTAGGTGTGCTTTATGAGTAGGCTTAGGGTTAGGTGTGTTTTATGAGTAGGGTTAGGTGTGCTTTATGAGTTGGGTTAGGTGTGTTTTATGAGCAGGGTTAGGTGTTTTTATGAGTAGGGTTAGGTGTGTTTTATGAGCAGGGTTAGGAGTGTTTTATGAGTAGGGTTACGTGTGTTTTATGAGTAGGGTTACGTGTGTTTTATGAGCAGGGTTAGGTGTGTTTTATGAGAAGGGTTAGGTGTGTTTTATGAGAAGGGTTAGGTGTGTTTTATGAGCAGGGTTAGGTGTGTTTTATGAGCAGGGTTAGGTGTGTTTTATGAGTAGGGTTACGTGTGTTTTATGAGCAGGGTTAGGTGTGTTTTATGAGTAAGGTTTGTTTTATGAGAAGGGTTAGGTGTGTTTTATGAGTAGGGTTAGGTGTGTTTTATGAGAAAGGGTTATGTATTTTTTAGAGTTGGATTAGATGTTTTTTAAGACTGGGTTAGGTGTGTTTTATGAGTTGGGTTAGGTGTGTTTTATGAGTAGGGTTAGGTGTGTTTTATGAGTAGGGTTAGGTGTGGTTCATGAATAAGGTTAGTTGTGTTTTATGAGTAGGGTTAGGTGTGTTTTATGAGTAGGGTTAGGTGTGTTTTATGAGCAGGGTTAGGAGTGTTTTATGAGTTGGGTTAGGTGTGTTTTATGAGTAGGGTTACGTGTGTTTTATGAGCAGGGTTACGTGTGTTTTATGAGCAGGGTTAGGTGTGTTTTATGAGAAGGGTTAGGTGTGTTTTATGAGCAGGGTTAGGTTTGTTTTATGAGTAGGGTTACGTGTGTTTTATGAGTAGGGTTAGGTGTGTTTTATGAGCACGGTTAGGTGTGTTTTATGAGTAGGGTTAGGTGTGTTTTATGAATAGGGTTAGGTGTGTTTTATGAGTAGGGTTAGGTGTGTTTTATGAGTAGGGTTAGGTGTGTTTTATGAGCACGGTTAGGTGTGTTTTATGAGTAGGGTTAGGTGTGTTTTATGAGAAGGGTTAGGTGTGTTTTATGAGAAGGGTTAGGTGTGTTTTATGAGTAGGGTTAGGTGTGTTTTATGAATAGGGTTAGGTGTGTTTTATGAGTAGGGTTAGGTGTGTTTTATGAGAAGGGTTAGGTGTGTTTTATGAGTAGGGTTAGGTGTGTTTTAAGAGTTGGGTTAGATGTGTTTTATGAGCAGGGTTAGGTGTGTTTTATGAGAAGGGTTAGGTGTGTTTTATGAGTAGGGTTAGGTGTGTTTTATGAGAAGGGTTAGGTGTGTTTTATGAGTAGGGTTAGGTGTGTTTTATGAGAAGGGTTAGGTGTGTTTTATGAGCAGGGTTAGGTGTGTTTTAAGAGTTGGGTTAGATGTGTTTTATGAGCAGGGTTAGGTGTGTTTTATGAGAAGGGTTAGGTGTGTTTTATGAGTATGGTTAGGTGTGTTTTATGAGAAGGGTTAGGTGTGTTTTATGAGTAGGGTTAGGTGTGTTTTATGAGAATGGTTAGGTGTGTTTTATGAGTAGGGTTAGGTGTGTTTTAAGAGTTGGGTTAGATGTGTTTTATGAACAGGGTTAGGTGTGTTTTATGAGAAGGGTTAGGTGTGTTTTATGAGCAGGGTTAGGTGTGTTTTATGAGAAGGGTTAGGTGTGTTTTATGAATAGGGTTACGTGTGTTTTATGAATAGGGTTACGTGTGTTTTATGAATAGGGTTACGTGTGTTTTATGAGTTGGGTTAGGTGTGCTTTACGAGTTGGGTTAGGTGTGTTTTATGAGTAGTGTTAGGTGTTTTTATGAGCAGGGTTAGGTGTGTTTTATGAGAAGGGTGAGGTGTATTTTATGAGAAGGGTTAGGTGTGTTTTATGAGTTGGGTGTGTTTTATTAGAAGGGTTAGGTGTGTTTTATGAGTAGGGTTGGTGTTTTTATGAGTAGTGTTATTTGTGTTTTATGAGCAGGGTTAGGAGTGTTTTATGAGCAGGGTTAGGTGTGTTTAATGAGCAGGGTTAGGTGTGTTTTATGAGTAGGGTTAGGTGTGTTTTATGAGAATTGTTAGGTGTGTTTTATGAGTAGGGTTAGGTGTCTTTAATGAGTAGGGTTAAGTGTGTTTTATGACTAGGGTTAGGTGTTTTTTTTTGTAGGGTTAGGTGTGTTTTATGAGTGGGTTAGGTGTGTTTTATGAGAAGGGTGAGGCGTGTTTTTATGAGAAGGGTTAAGTGTGTTTTATGAGTTGGGTTAGGTGTTTTTTATGAGAAGGGATAGGTGTGTTTTATGAGTAGGGTTAGGTGTGTTTTATGAGCAGGGTTAGGTGTGTTTTATTAGAAGGGTTAGATGTGTTTTATGAGTGGGTTAGGTGTGTTTTATTAGAAGGGTTAGATGTGTTTTATGAGTTGGGTTGGTGTTTTTATGAGTAGTGTTATTTGTGTTTTATGAGCAGGGTTAGGAGTGTTTTATGAGCAGGGTTAGGTGTGTTTAATGAGCAGGGTTAGGTGTGTTTTATGAGTAGGGTTAGGTGTGTTTTATGAGAATTGTTAGGTGTGTTTTATGAGTAGGGTTAGGTGTCTTTAATGAGTAGGGTTAAGTGTGTTTTATGACTAGGGTTAGGTGTTTTTTTTTTGTAGGGTTAGGTGTGTTTTATGAGTGGGTTAGGTGTGTTTTATGAGAAGGGTGAGGCGTGTTTTATGAGAAGGGTTAAGTGTGTTTTATGAGTTGGGTTAGGTGTTTTTTATGAGAAGGGATAGGTGTGTTTTATGAGTAGGGTTAGGTGTGTTTTATGAGCAGGGTTAGGTGTGTTTTATTAGAAGGGTTAGATGTGTTTTATGAGTGGGTTAGGTGTGTTTTATTAGAAGGGTTAGATGTGTTTTATGAGTTGGGTTAGGTTTTTTTTATGAGCAGGGTTAGGTGTGTTTTATGAGTAGGGTTAGGTGTGTTTTATGAGCAGGGTTAGGTGTGTTTTATGAGCAGGGTTAGGTGTGTTTTATGAGTAGGGTTACGTGTGTTTTATGAGCAGGGTTAGGTGTGTTTTATGAGTAGGGTTAGGTGTGTTTTATGAGTAGGGTTAGGTGTGTTTTATGAGCAGGGTTAGGTGTGTTTTATGAGTAGGGTTAGGTGTGTGTTATGAGTTGGGTTATGAGTTTTTTATGAGTAGGGTTAGTTGTGTTTTATGGGAAGGGTTAGGTGTGTTTTAAGAGTTGGATTAGATGTGTTTTAAGACTGGGTTAGGTGTGTTTTAGAGTAGGGTTAGGTGTGCTTTAAGAGTAGGGTTAGTTGTGTTTTATGAGTAGGGTTAGGTGTGCTTTATGAGTAGGCTTAGGGTTAGGTGTGTTTTATTAGTAGGGTTAGGTGTGCTTTATGATTTGGGTTAGGTGTGTTTTATGAGCAGGGTTAGGTGTTTTTATGAGTAGGGTTAGGTGTGTTTTATGAGCAGGGTTAGGAGTGTTTTATGAGTAGGGTTAGGTGTGTTTTATGAGTAGGGTTACGTGTGTTTTATGAGCAGGGTTATGGGTGTTTTATGAGCAGGGTTAGGGGTGTTTTATGAGAAGGGTTAGGTGTGTTTTATGAGCAGGGTTAGGTGTGTTTTATGAGAAGGGTTAGGTGTGTTTTATGAGTAGGGTTACGTGTGTTTTATGAGCAGGGTTAGGTGTGTTTTATGAGAAATGTTAGGTGTGTTTTATGTGTAGGGTTAGGTGTGTTTTATGAGCAGGGTTAGGTGTGTTTTATGAGAAGGGTTAGGTGTGTTTTATGAGAAGGGTTAGGTGTGTTTTATGAGTAGGGTTAGGTGTGTTTTATGAGTAGGGTTAGGTGTGTTTTTTGAGTAGGGTTATGTGTGTGTTATGAGTTGGGTTATGAGTGTTTTATGAGTAGGGTTAGTTGTGTTTTAGAGTAGGGTTAGGTCTGCTTTAAGAGTAGGGTTAGTTGTGTTTTATGAGTAGGGTTAGGTGTGCTTTATGAGTAGGCTTAGGGTTAGGTGTGTTTTATGAGTTGGGTTAGGTGTGTTTTATGAGCAGGGTTAGGTGTTTTTATGAGTAGGGTTAGGTGTGTTTTATGAGCAGGGTTAGGAGTGTTTTATGAGTTGGGTTAGGTGTGTTTTATGAGTAGGGTTAGGTGTGCTTTAAGAGTAGGGTTAGTTGTGTTTTATGAGTAGGGTTAGGTGTGCTTTATGAGTAGGCTTAGGGTTAGGTGTGTTTTATGAGTAGGGTTAGGTGTGCTTTATGAGTTGGGTTAGGTGTGTTTTATGAGCAGGGTTAGATGTTTTTATGAGTAGGGTTAGGTGTGTTTTATGAGCAGGGTTAGGAGTGTTTTATGAGTAGGGTTACGTGTGTTTTATGAGTAGGGTTACGTGTGTTTTATGAGCAGGGTTAGGTGTGTTTTATGAGAAGGGTTAGGTGTGTTTTATGAGAAGGGTTAGGTGTGTTTTATGAGCAGGGTTAGGTGTGTTTTATGAGCAGGGTTAGGTGTGTTTTATGAGTAGGGTTACGTGTGTTTTATGAGCAGGGTTAGGTGTGTTTTATGAGTAAGGTTTGTTTTATGAGAAGGGTTAGGTGTGTTTTATGAGTAGGGTTAGGTGTGTTTTATGAGAAAGGGTTATGTATTTTTTAGAGTTGGATTAGATGTTTTTTAAGACTGGGTTAGGTGTGTTTTATGAGTTGGGTTAGGTGTGTTTTATGAGTAGGGTTAGGTGTGTTTTATGAGTAGGGTTAGGTGTGGTTCATGAATAAGGTTAGTTGTGTTTTATGAGTAGGGTTAGGTGTGTTTTATGAGTAGGGTTAGGTGTGTTTTATGAGCAGGGTTAGGTGTGTTTTATGAGTAGGGTTACGTGTGTTTTATGAGCAGGGTTAGGTGTGTTTTATGAGTAAGGTTTGTTTTATGAGGAGGGTTAGGTGTGTTTTATGAGTAGGGTTAGGTGTGTTTTATGAGAAAGGGTTATGTATTTTTTAGAGTTGGATTAGATGTTTTTTAAGACTGGGTTAGGTGTGTTTTATGAGTTGGGTTAGGTGTGTTTTATGAGTAGGGTTAGGTGTGTTTTATGAGTAGGGTTAGGTATGGTTCATGAATAAGGTTAGTTGTGTTTTATGAGTAGGGTTAGGTGTGTTTTATGAGTAGGGTTAGGTGTGTTTTATGAGCAGGGTTAGGAGTGTTTTATGAGTTGGGTTAGGTGTGTTTTATGAGTAGGGTTACGTGTGTTTTATGAGCAGGGTTACGTGTGTTTTATGAGCAGGGTTATGTGTGTTTTATGAGAAGGGTTAGGTGTGTTTTATGAGCAGGGTTAGGTTTGTTTTATGAGTAGGGTTACGTGTGTTTTATGAGTAGGGTTAGGTGTGTTTTATGAGCACGGTTAGGTGTGTTTTATGAGTAGGGTTAGGTGTGTTTTATGAGAAGGGTTAGGTGTGTTTTATGAGAAGGGTTAGGTGT
Organism: Coregonus clupeaformis; assembly: GCF_020615455.1. NCBI lineage: Eukaryota > Metazoa > Chordata > Actinopteri > Salmoniformes > Salmonidae > Coregonus > Coregonus clupeaformis. The sequence goes on along the minus strand of NC_059198.1, from coordinate 53,159,474 downwards.
GTTTTATGAGTAGGGTTAGGTGTGTTTTATGAATAGGGTTAGGTGTGTTTTATGAGTAGGGTTAGGTGTGTTTTATGAGTAGGGTTAGGTGTGTTTTATGAGCACGGTTAGGTGTGTTGTATGAGTAGGGTTAGGTGTGTTTTATGAGAAGGGTTAGGTGTGTTTTATGAGAAGGGTTAGGTGTGTTTTATGAGTAGGGTTAGGTGTGTTTTTATGAATAGGGTTAGGTGTGTTTTATGAGTAGGGTTAGGTGTGTTTTATGAGAAGGGTTAGGTGTGTTTTATGAGTAGGGTTAGGTGTGTTTTAAGAGTTGGGTTAGATGTGTTTTATGAGCAGGGTTAGGTGTGTTTTATGAGAAGGGTTAGGTGTGTTTTATGAGTAGGGTTAGGTGTGTTTTATGAGAAGGGTTAGGTGTGTTTTATGTGTAGGGTTAGGTGTGTTTTATGAGAAGGGTTAGGTGTGTTTTATGAGCAGGGTTAGGTGTGTTTTAAGAGTTGGGTTAGATGTGTTTTATGAGCAGGGTTAGGTGTGTTTTATGAGAAGGGTTAGGTGTGTTTTATGAGTATGGTTAGGTGTGTTTTATGAGAAGGGTTAGGTGTGTTTTATGAGTAGGGTTAGGTGTGTTTTATGAGAAGGGTTAGGTGTGTTTTATGAGTAGGGTTAGGTGTGTTTTAAGAGTTGGGTTAGATGTGTTTTATGAACAGGGTTAGGTGTGTTTTATGAGAATGGTTAGGTGTGTTTTATGAGCAGGGTTAGGTGTGTTTTATGAGAAGGGTTAGGTGTGTTTTATGAAGAGGGTTACGTGTGTTTTATGAATAGGGTTACGTGTGTTTTATGAATAGGGTTACGTGTGTTTTATGAGTTGGGTTAGGTGTGCTTTACGAGTTGGGTTAGGTGTGTTTTATGAGTAGTGTTAGGTGTTTTTATGAGCAGGGTTAGGTGTGTTTTATGAGAAGGGTGAGGTGTATTTTATGAGAAGGGTTAGGTGTGTTTTATGAGTTGGGTGTGTTTTATTAGAAGGGTTAGGTGTGTTTTATGAGTAGGGTTAGGTGTTTTTATGAGTAGGGTTATTTGTGTTTTATGAGCAGGGTTAGGAGTGTTTTATGAGCAGGGTTAGGTGTGTTTAATGAGCAGGGTTAGGTGTGTTTTATGAGTAGGGTTAGGTGTGTTTTATGAGAATTGTTAGGTGTGTTTTATGAGTAGGGTTAGGTGTCTTTAATGAGTAGGGTTAAGTGTGTTTTATGACTAGGGTTAGGTTTTTTTTTTTTGTAGGGTTAGGTGTGTTTTATGAGTGGGTTAGGTGTGTTTTATGAGAAGGGTGAGGTGTGTTTTATGAGAAGGGTTAAGTGTGTTTTATGAGAAGGGTGAGGCGTGTTTTATGAGAAGGGTTAAGTGTGTTTTATGAGTTGGGTTAGGTGTGTTTTATGAGTAGTGTTAGGTGTTTTTATGAGCAGGGTTAGGTGTGTTTTATGAGAAGGGTGAGGTGTATTTTATGAGAAGGGTTAGGTGTGTTTTATGAGTTGGGTGTGTTTTATTAGAAGGGTTAGGTGTGTTTTATGAGTAGGGTTAGGTGTTTTTATGAGTAGGGTTATTTGTGTTTTATGAGCAGGGTTAGGAGTGTTTTATGAGCAGGGTTAGGTGTGTTTAATGAGCAGGGTTAGGTGTGTTTTATGAGTAGGGTTAGGTGTGTTTTATGAGAATTGTTAGGTGTGTTTTATGAGTAGGGTTAGGTGTCTTTAATGAGTAGGGTTAAGTGTGTTTTATGACTAGGGTTAGTTTTTTTTTTTTTGTAGGGTTAGGTGTGTTTTATGAGTGGGTTAGGTGTGTTTTATGAGAAGGGTGAGGCGTGTTTTATGAGAAGGGTTAAGTGTGTTTTATGAGTTGGGTTAGGTGTTTTTTATGAGAAGGGATAGGTGTGTTTTATGAGTAGGGTTAGGTGTGTTTTATGAGCAGGGTTAGGTGTGTTTTATTAGAAGGGTTAGATGTGTTTTATGAGTGGGTTAGGTGTGTTTTATTAGAAGGGTTAGATGTGTTTTATGAGTTGGGTTAGGTGTTTTTTATGAGTAGGGTTAAGTTTGTTTTATGAGAAGGGATAGGTGTGTTTTATGAGTGGGTTAGGTGTGTTTTATTAGAAGGGTTAGATGTGTTTTATGAGTTGGGTTAGGTTTTTTTTATGAGCAGGGTTAGGTGTGTTTTATGAGTAGGGTTAGGTGTGTTTTATGAGCAGGGTTAGGTGTGTTTTATGAGCAGGGTTAGGTGTGTTTTATGAGTAGGGTTACGTGTGTTTTATGAGCAGGGTTAGGTGTGTTTTATGAGTAGGGTTAGGTGTGTTTTATGAGTAGGGTTAGGTGTGTTTTATGAGCAGGGTTAGGTGTGTTTTATGAGTAGGGTTAGGTGTGTGTTATGAGTTGGGTTATGAGTTTTTTATGAGTAGGGTTAGTTGTGTTTTATGGGAAGGGTTAGGTGTGTTTTAAGAGTTGGATTAGATGTGTTTTAAGACTGGGTTAGGTGTGTTTTAGAGTAGGGTTAGGTGTGCTTTAAGAGTAGGGTTAGTTGTGTTTTATGAGTAGGGTTAGGTGTGCTTTATGAGTAGGCTTAGGGTTAGGTGTGTTTTATTAGTAGGGTTAGGTGTGCTTTATGATTTGGGTTAGGTGTGTTTTATGAGCAGGGTTAGGTGTTTTATGAGTAGGGTTAGGTGTGTTTTATGAGCAGGGTTAGGAGTGTTTTATGAGTAGGGTTAGGTCTGTTTTATGAGTAGGGTTACGTGTGTTTTATGAGCAGGGTTAGGGGTGTTTTATGAGCAGGGTTAGGGGTGTTTTATGAGAAGGGTTAGGTGTGTTTTATGAGCAGGGTTAGGTGTGTTTTATGAGAAGGGTTAGGTGTGTTTTATGAGTAGGGTTACGTGTGTTTTATGAGCAGGGTTAGGTGTGTTTTATGAGAAATGAAAGGTGTGTTTTATGTGTAGGGTTAGGTGTGTTTTATGAGCAGGGTTAGGTGTGTTTTATGAGAAGGGTTAGGTGTGTTTTATGAGAAGGGTTAGGTGTGTTTTATGAGCAGGGTTAGGAGAGTTTTATGAGTTGGGTTAGGTGTGTTTTATGAGTAGGGTTACGTGTGTTTTATGAACAGGGTTAGGTGTGTTTTATGAGAAGGGTTAGGTGTGTTTTATGAGAAGGGTTAGGTGTGTTTTATGAGCAGGGTTAGGTGTGTTTTATGAGCAGGGTTAGGTGTGTTTTATGAGTAGGGTTACGTGTGTTTTATGAGCAGGGTTAGGTGTGTTTTATGAGTAGGGTTAGGTGTGTTTTATGAGTAGGGTTAGGTGTGTTTTATGAGCAGGGTTAGGTGTGTTTTATGAGTAGGGTTAGGTGTGTTTTATGAGCAGGGTTAGGAGAGTTTTATGAGTTGGGTTAGGTGTGTTTTATGAGTAGGGTTACGTGTGTTTTATGAGTAGGGTTAGGTGTGTTTTATGAGCAGGGTTAGGTGTGTTTTATGAGAAGGGTTAGGTGTGTTTTATGAGAAGGGTTAGGTGTGTTTTATGAGCAGGGTTAGGAGAGTTTTATGAGTTGGGTTAGGTGTGTTTTATGAGTAGGATTACGTGTGTTTTATGAGCAGGGTTAGGTGTGTTTTATGAGAAGGGTTAGGTGTGTTTTATGAGAAGGGTTAGGTGTGTTTTATGAGCAGGGTTAGGTGTGTTTTATGAGCAGGGTTAGGTGTGTTTTATGAGTAGGGTTACGTGTGTTTTATGAGCAGGGTTAGGTGTGTTTTATGAGTAGGGTTAGTTGTGTTTTATGGGAAGGGTTAGGTGTGTTTTAAGAGTTGGATTAGATGTGTTTTAAGACTGTGTTAGGTGTGTTTTAGAGTAGGGTTAGGTGTGCTTTAAGAGTAGGGTTAGTTGTGTTTTATGAGTAGGGTTAGGTGTGCTTTATGAGTAGGCTTAGGGTTAGGTGTGTTTTATTAGTAGGGTTAGGTGTGCTTTATGATTTGGGTTAGGTGTGTTTTATGAGCAGGGTTAGGTGTTTTTATGAGTAGGGTTAGGTGTGTTTTATGAGCAGGGTTAGGAGTGTTTTATGAGTAGGGTTAGGTGTGTTTTATGAGTAGGGTTACGTTTCTTTTATGAGCAGGGTTAGGGGTGTTTTATGAGCAGGGTTAGGGGTGTTTTATGAGTAGGGTTACGTGTGTTTTATGAGCAGGGTTAGGTGTGTTTTATGAGAAGGGTTAGGTGTGTTTTATGTGTAGGGTTAGGTGTGTTTTATGAGCAGGGTTAGGTGTGTTTTATGAGAAGGGTTAGGTGTGTTTTATGAGAAGGGTTAGGTGTGTTTTATGAGTAGGGTTAGGTGTGTTTTATGAGTAGGGTTAGGTGTGTTTTTTGAGTAGGGTTAGGTGTGTGTTTGTGGGATTTTGTCCCACTCCTCTTTGCAGATCTTCTCCAAGTCATTAAGGTTTCGAGGCTTACGTTTGGCAACTCGAACCTTCAGCTCCCTCCACAGATTTTCTATGGGATTAAGGTCTGGAGACTGGCTAGGCCACTCCAGGACCTTAATGTGCCTCTTCTTGAGCCACTCCTTTGTTGCCTTGGCCGTGTGTTTTGGGTCATTGTCATGCTGGAATACCCATCCACGACCCATTTTCAATGCCCTGGCTGAGGGAAGGAGGTTCTCACCCAAGATTTGACGGTACATGGCCCCGTCCATCGTCCCTTTGATGTGGTGAAGTTGTCCTGTCCCCTTAGCAGAAAAACACCCCCAAAGCATAATGTTTCCACCTCCATGTTTGACGGTGGGGATGGTGTTCTTGGGGTCATAGACAGCATTCCTTCTCCTCCAAACACTGCGAGTTGAGTTGATGGCAAAGAGCTCGATTTTGGTCTCATCTGACCACAACACTTTCACCCAGTTCTCCTCTGAATCATTCAGATGTTCATTGGCAAACTTCAGATGGGCCTGTATATGTGCTTTCTTGAGCAGGGGGACCTTGTGGGCGCTGCAGGATTTCAGTCCTTCACGGCATAGTGTGTTACCAATTGTTTTCTCAGTGACTATGGTCCCAGCTGCCTTGAGATCATTGACAAGCTCCTCCCGCGTAGTTCTGGGCTGATTCCTCACCGTTCTCATGATCATTGCAACTCCACAAGGTGAGATCTTACATGGAGCCCCAGGCCAAGATTGACAGTTCTTTTGTGTTTCTTCCATTTGCGAATAATCGCACACAACTGTTGTCAACTTCTCACCAAGCTGCTTGGCGATGGTCTTGTAGCCCATTCCAGCCTTGTGTAGGTCTACAATCTTGTCCCTGACATCCTTGGAGAGCTCTTTGGTCTTGGCCATGGTGGAGAGTTTGGAATCTGATTGATTTAATGCTTCTGTGGACAGGTGTCTTTTATACAGGTAACAAACTGAGATTAGGAGCACTCCCTTTAAGAGTGTGCTCCTAATCTCAGCTCGTTACCTGTATAAAAGACACCTGGGAGCCAGAAATCTTTCTGATTGAGAGGGGGTCAAATACTTATTTCCCTCATTAAAATGCTAATCAATTTATAAAAATTTTGACATGCGTTTTTCTGGATTGTTTTGTTGTTATTCTGTCTCTCACTGTTCAAATAAACCTACCATTAAAATTATAGACTGATCATTTCTTTGTCAGTGGGCAAACGTACAAAATCAGCAGGGGATCAAATACTTTTTTCCCTCACTGTATGACATATGACACAAAAAAACAGCTAATTATTTCATAACATATGTTCCCTATAATTGTCTAATAAGTGTATTTATTAATTCACAACTAGGATGATGTTAGACCTAGCACAGACAGTGTTGAGGAAAGAGAGCAAGCAAGAGTTGAGGAAAGAGAGCAAGCAAGAGAGGCAAATGCCCCAGAAAAGTCAATAGAGAAGAACAAGGAGAATAACAGACAGACAGACAGAGAGAGAGAGAGAGAGAGAGAGACACAGAGAGAGAGAGAGAGAGAAAAGAGAGACAGAGAGAGACACAGAGAGAGAGAGAGAGAGAGAGAGAGAGAGAGAGAGAGAGGGGAGAGGGGGGGGGGGGGGGGGGGGGGGGGGGGGGGGGGAGAGACAGAGAGACAGCGACAGCAGAGACAGACAGACAGACTGACAGACAGGCAGGCAGTAACAGCAGAGAAGATGCAGAGACAGACAGACAGACAGACAGACAGACAGACAGACAGACAGACAGACAGACAGACTGCACAACAGGGAGGAAACAGAGGAACAGTTGTAGTGGTGAGTTGTATCTCTGGAGCAACGAACAGCCCTTGCTGTCTCTGCCAGGCCGGTTCCCCTCTCTCCACTGGGGTTCTCTGCCTCTAACCCTGTTACAGGGGCTGAGTCACTGGCTTGCTGGTGCTCTTTCATGCCGTCCCTAGGAGGGGTGCGTCACTTGAGTGGGTTGAGTTACTGACGTGATCTTCCTGTCTGGGTTGGCGCCCCCCCTTGGTTTGTGCTGTGGTGGAGACCTCTGTGGGCTATACTCGGCCTTGTCTCAGGATTGTAAGTTGGTGGTTGAGGATATCCCTCTGGTGGTGCGGGGGCTGTGCTTTGGCAGAGTGGGTGGGGTTATATCCTTCCTGTTTGGCCCTGTCCGGGGTTTCTTCGGATGGGGCCACAGTGTCTCCGGACCGCTCCTGTCTCAGCCTCCAGTATTTATGCTGCAGTAGTTTATGTGTCGGGGGCTGGGGTTAGTTGGTTATACCTGGAGTACTTCTCCTGTCTTATCCAGTGTCCTGTGTGAATTTAAGTATGCTCTCTCTAATTCTCTCGTTCTCTCTTTCTCTCTGAGAACCTGAGCCCTAGGACCATACGTCAGGACTACCAGGCATGCTGACACCTTGCTGTCCCCAGTCTGCCTGGCCTTGCTGCTATTCCAGTTTCAACTGTTCTGCCTGCGGTTACGAAACCCCTACCTGTCCCAGACCTGCTGTTTTCAACTCTTAATGATCGGCTATGAAAAGCCAACTGAGAGACCTGAGCCCTAGGACCATACGTCGGGACTACCGGCCGTGGTGACTCCTTGCTGTCCCCAGTCCGCCTGGCCTTGCTGCTATTCCAGTTTCAACTGTTCTGCCTGCGGTTATGGAACCCCTACCTGTCCCAGACCTGCTGTTTTCAACTCTTAATGATCGGCTATGAAAAGCCAACTGAGATTTATTCCTGATTATTATTTGACCATGCTTGTCACTTATGAACATTTTTGAACATCTTGGCATGGTTCTGTTATAATCTCCACCCGGCACAGCCAGAAGAGGACTGGCCACCCCTCATAGCCTGGTTCCTCTCTAGGTTTCTTCCTAGGTTTTGGCCTTTCTAGGGAGTTTTTCCTAGCCACCGTGCTTCTACACCTGCATTACTAGCTGTTTGGGGTTTTAGGCTGGGTTTCTGTACAGCACTTCGAGATATTAGCTGATGTAAGAAGGGCTATATAAAATAAAATTGATTGATTGATTGACTCCAGTGGTGTTTGTACATATTGTGTTAGTTTTAAACATGAGCAGGTTAAAAAAGGAGCTAGACCCTGTTTCTCCAGTCACAGCTCCATCCAGCAACCTAAACTATCGGCTGTTCTATGTCCTGAATATCAAGTGGTGATCTAATATGCCATTTAGCAGACGCTTTTATCCAAAGTGACTTACAGTCATTTACATTTACATTTACTTCATTTAGCAGACGCTTTTATCCAGAGCGACTTACAAATTGGTGCATTCACCATATAGCCAGTGGGATAACCACTTTACCAAATGTTAAAAAAAAAAATTTTTTTACTTTTTAATATTATATATATTTATTTTTTTGGTGGGGTAGGGTAGAAGGATTACTTTATCCTATACCAGGTGTTCCTTAAAGAGGTGGGGTTTCAAATGTCTCCGGAAGGTGGTGAGTGACTCCGCTGTCCTGGCGTCGTGAGGGAGCTTGTTCCACCATTGGGGTGCCAGAGCAGCGAACAGTTTTGACTGGGCTGAGCGGGAACTATGCTTCCGCAGAGGAAGGGGAGCCAGCAGGCAGACTCACCTACCTCTGCGTGCATAAATTTTTTTGTGTATGGGTGGTCCCGGGGATCTAACCCACTACCCTGGCGTTACAAGCGCCGTGCTCTACCAGCTGAGCTACAGAAGACCACAGTCGGTTGTTCTATGTCCTGAATATCAAGTGAGAGCTTGATATTCTTTATGTTCTGCTTTGTGGTGCTTGTCACAACCCTTGGGTGAGTGTAATGTTAAGGTGTGGGGCTGCATTATGTTCTCTGTTATTAAACGAGTCAGAGCCACTCTGGCGAGACTGGTAGAATAGACTGGATTAAAGGTGTGAATTAAAATGCTCTCTTCCAGAGAGTGCCTCAACAACTGTGACCTTTGAAGAGGAAAACATGTTTGATGATTTTTCTAGTCATTTAGCAGACGCTCTTATCCAGAGCGACTTACAGTTAGTGAGTGCATACATTCTTATTTTTTTCATACTGGCCACCCGTGAGAATCGAACCCACAACCCTGGCGTTGCAAAAGCCATGCTCTACCAACTGAGCTACATCCCTGCCGGCCATTCCCTCCCCTACCCTGGACCAATTGTGCGCCGCCCCATGGGTCTCCCGGTCGCGGCCGGCTACGACAGAGCCTGGATTCAAACCAGGATCTCTAGTGGCACAGTAACAGTCTTAATCTCTGCGCCACTAGAAATTGAAACTGAAATGTTAGTTTCCTCTCTTACCGGTTCACAGTCTCAGTGAAGTACACCTGTATGACTATCAACTGGTTTACAGAACTGTGTAGACTGTGAACTACCACTGCCTCCAAGACTGTAAACTGCTCTGTAGAATCAGACTCAGTAGACTATGCAGACCGTTTATTTTGACTGTGTATGGTTCTGTTGATGTGGTTCTCTGAGTCTGAGTTGTCAGCCTGATACATGTGTATTTGAGGTAGAGGGGAGAGACGTGATACAGTGACAGTAAGCGTCATGTGTGTCTACAATCCTTCTACAAACGCCCCTCTGCTCCCTCTGAAAAGCAGACACAGAATGAACAAGCAGCACCACCAGCACCACCACCACCACCACCAGCACCAGCACCACCACCAGCACCACCACCACCACCATCAATAAGAGCATAATGTTGTCAGTAACCTTTAATCAGATGATTAACTGAGACATGGTCACAATAGCATCCTCTCCTCTCCTCTCCTCTCCTCTCCTCTCCTCTCCTCTCCTCTCCTCTCCTCTCCCTCTCCTCTCTCCTCTCCTCTCCTCTCCTCTCCTCTCCTCTCCTCTCCTCTTTCCGCCCCCAGAACTCTCCTATCTCCTCTGAACCATATCTTATAATCAGAGGAGCTCTATATAAAACATAAAGACAGTGTCACAATGCTGGGCTTGAACTCCGGTCTCAGATGTGGAGAGCTGGGGGTAATACCCCTTAGCCACAGAGGAGGTGTAGTAGGACCCAAATGAAACACCCAAGGCAATACTCCAGGCAAGTAGATTTAATGTAAAAACAAAGGTTCCTTGCACTTCAAAAATAGTCCAACAAAAGTTCTTCTCAGAAAGAGGTATATTAACAAAACAGGAGGCAAAACAAAATAACTCCCCGAGGGGAGAAAAACAAACTAAAGATAACTTAGAAAACCTTACTTGGAAAGACACGGTGGAACAAAGCAGGAGACACATAGCCAGGACTCAATAACCAAGTGAGAAACAAGGGGAAAACACACAGCTAAAATACACAAGGGGAAACAAGGCACAGGTGACCTGGATCAAGCTAATTAGGACACACGAGGAAGAACTAAGGCAGAGGGGAACACAGATGACCTCTAGAGGCCCGGAGACAAACAGGAGGCAGGAAGCTGACAGGACCCCCTCCTCTAGGAACGACTCCTGACGTTCCTTCCAGAACACCCCGGCCCCAGGGTGCGAAAAATCTCGGATCAAACCTGGGTCCAGGATGTCCCTGGCTGGAACCCAGGAGCGCTCCTCTGGCCCGTAGCCCTCCCAGTCCACCAGATACTGCAGAGAGTTCTGGACCCTCCGGGAGTCCAGTATCCGGCGGACTGTGTAGGCTGGCTGGCCGTCAATCATCCTGGGAGGTGGCGGGGGTCTGCGTGGGGGGGCAAAAGGAGAAGACAAGACAGGTTTAAGGAGTGAAACATGGAAAGTGGGGTTAACTCTAAGGGAGCGAGGCAGAACCAAACAATACGAAACAGGGTTAACCTTTCTAGCTATGCGGAAAGGGCCGATGTATCTCTGGGAAAGCTTCTTGGATTCGACCCGGAGGGGCAGGTTCTTAGTGGCCAACCAAACTCTCTGACCAGCTCGGAAACTAGGTGCCGTCCGGGCGGTGTCGATTAGCCTGACTTTGGTATCTCTGGGAGGTCCGAAGGAGGATACACCTGGCCTTCTTCCAGGTCCGCCTACAGCGTTGGACAAAGCGCTGGGCCGAGGGAACACCAACTTGCGCCTCTTCCTCTGGAAATAATGGAGGGTTGTAACCGAACTGGCATTCGAAGGGGGACAATCCGGTGGCTGAAGACTGGAGGGTGTTGTGGGCATATTCAGCCCAAATGATATAGGTGGCCCAAGACGTGGGATTACTGGCCGCCATACACCGCAGGGTGGTCTCCAGATCCTGATTAATCCGTTCCGTTTGGCCATTAGACTCTGGATGGAACCCGACGATAGGCTGGCTGTGGCCCCAATAAGCCTGCAGAAGGCCCCCAAAACCGGGACGAGAATTGGGGACCTCGGTCAGAGACCACATCCAGGGGAATGCCAAATATCCGGAAGACATGGTTCATGAGGAGCTCAGCAGTCTCCTTAGCCGAGGGCAGCTTGGGCAGGGGAATAAACCGGGCAGCCTTAGAGAACCGGTCAACGATCACTAGGATGACGGTGTTGCCCTGGGATGGAGGAAGTCCCGTAACAAAGTCCAGAGAAAGGTGTGACCATGGCCTTCGAGGAATAGGTAAGGGATGGAGCAGTCCCTGGGGTCGCTGGCGTGTTCGACTTTCCCTGGTTGCACACCGGGCAGGCCTCAACATAGACCTGCACGTCCTTCTTGATGGACGGCCACCAAAACCGCCGTCGGAGAAATTCCAGTGTGCGAGCACTGCCTGGATGGCATGTCAAGGGCGACTCATGACCCCACTGCAAGACGCGGGCCCGAACAGAGAGAGGAACGTACAGGCGACCGGCAGGACCACCGCCTGGATCGGGCTCATGGACAAGGGCTTCTCGTACCCCTCTTTCTAGTTCCCACTGAAGAGGTGCGACGATCCTAGACCTCGGAATAATCGATGCCAAGGGCTTCTCTTGTACCTCGGGAGAATAGGCTCGAGACAGGGCATCCGGCTTGACGTTCTTGGTGCCAGGTCGGTAAGACAGGATGAACTGGAAACGATTAAAGAAAAGGGACCATCGTGCTTGCCGAGGGTTCATCCGCTTAGCCTGTTGGAGATATTCCAGGTTCTTGTGGTCTGTGAGAACCTGGAACGGGTGCTGAGCCCCCTCAAGCCAATGGCGCCACTCTTCCAAGGGCCAGTTTTACTGCAAGCAACTCTAGATCCCCCACGTGGTAGTTGCGCTCGGCCTCAGACAGGCGGCGAGACATGAAGGCACAGGGTGTAATCTCCCATCCTCACCCCTCTGTGACAGGACGGCTCCCACCCCCACCTCTGAGGCGTCCACCTCCACCACGAAAGGTCTTTCTGGGTCAGGAGTCACCAGAATCGGAGCAGACGTGAAGCGGCGCTTGAGATCCCTCGAAGGCCCCTGCTGCTTCCGGACCCCAGTGAATCTTGGTCCCTCCTCCCTTGGTAAGCGTCGTCAAAGGGGGCTACCACCGAGCTGAAATTGCTTGATGAACTTCCGATAGAAGTTAGAAAAGCCAATGAACCGTTGAACCTCCTTGACCGTGGTAGGTGTGGGCCAGCTGTGGACCGCTCGACCTTCTTGGGATCCATCTCTAGGTGCCCAGGAGTGACAATAAACCCGAGAAACTGAGTCTGAGAAACATGAAATTCACACTTCTCAGGTTTAACGTAGAGGTGATTGTCAAGGAGCCTCTGGAGAACCCGGCTAACATGCCCCTCATGCTCCTTCAGTGACCTCGAGAAGATGAGGATATCGTCCAGGTACACGAAGACGAACAGATTAAGCATATCCCGGAGAACATCATTGATCAGGGCTTGGAATACTGCGGGGGCATTGGTGAGCCCGAACGGCATCACCCGATATTCATAGTGCCCCGTGGGCGTGTTGAACGCCGTCTTCCATTCGTCACCTTGCCGGATCCGCACGAGATGGTAAGCATTGCGGAGATCCAGTTTAGTAAAAATGGAAGCCCCTTGAAGCAGCTCAAAAGCAGTGGCCATGAGAGGAAGAGGATATCGATTCCGAACCGTGATCTTGTTGAGTCCCCGGTAATCAATACAAGGCCTAAGACCCCGTCCTTCTTTTCAACAAAAAGCCCGCCCCAGCCGGGGAAGTAGAGGCATGGATGAGGCCGGCTGCCAAGGACTCCTTAATGTAGGTGTCCATAGCTGCGTGCTCGGGGAGGACAAGGAAAAGATCCGACCTCTAGGAGGGCAGCACCCAGGGAGTAGATCAATGGCACAGTCATACGTGCGATGAGGCGGTAAGGAAGTAGCCCGGGCCTTGCTGAACACAGCCTTGAACCGATGGTAAACACTGGGGACTAGGAGACGTCAACAGACTCTTGAAACTGGGTACTAGGGGCTGAGGGACTCTGAAGCATGCATGTGAGTTGTGAAGTGGGACCCCAGCTTAGAATGGTGCCAGTAGACCAGTCGATCTGGGGATTATGTCTGCATAGCCAAGGGTGACCCAGGATTATAGGATACTCGGGAGAGTCAATGAGATAGAAGGTTTCCTCCTGCTGGTGTTGAGAGATGGTAAGTCGCAGGGACTGAGTCGCCTCTGTAACCTTTCCCTGGTTCCAGAGGTCTGCCATCTAAGGCTGTAACTGCCTGGGGATGAGGAAGTAGTTGGGTAGGGATCTTAAGTTCCTTAGCCAAGGTTACATCCAGGAAATCACCTGCGGCACCGGAATCGATCATAGCCTGGACCCGATGCTGGTGGCCCTCCCAGGACAGAGTGGCTGGAATAGCCAGGACAGCGTTAGTAGGAGGAGCTCTAATTCTCCCCATCACAGCCCTCCTGTAGCTGGGCGGGACTGGCGTTCCCCGAAAGCTCGGGGCAAGTGGAGCGGAAGTGGCCGGCAACCCCGCAGTAGAGGCACCGACGCTCCCTCATGCGACGTTCCCTTTCGTTGGGAGAAAGCCTGGAACGGCCTAACTGCATGCTCTCCGGGGAATCCTGGACCAGTTCCGGAGCCGGGAAGCTCTGAATGACGGAGTCCAAACAGGAGAAACAGAGCTGCTCCGAGGAACTTGGGACTGAGACACCTGGCGGCGAGCCGTTCTCCGCCTCTCTTAGACGATTGTCCAGGCGGATGGCCAAGGCTATGAGGGACTCGAGATCTCCAGCTGGTTCTCGGGTGGCTAACTCATCTTGAAGGGGCTCAGATAACCCTCCCTGAAAGCAGACCCTCAGCGCTTCATCATTCCATCCGCTCCCTTGCTGCTATGGTCCGAAAATCAATGGCGAAATCTGCCGTGCTTCGGGGCCCTGACGGAGAGACAGTAGGCGCTTGGAAGCCTCCCGCCCACTGACAGGATGATCGAACACCCGCTTGAACTCTTCTACAAATGCAGCGTGGAGTCACAACAGGCCTCCTGGGACTGCCACACCGCAGAGGCCCAGGCGAGCGCCTTGTCTGAAAGAAGGGTAATGATGTAGGCAATCTTGGAACGGTCTGTGGGAAAACTTGAGGGTTGGAGCTCGAAGGTGAGGGAGCATTGGGTGAGGAAACCCTGGCAAGAGCTTGGATCCCCAGAAAAGGGCTTGGGAGGTGGTAGTCGGGGCTCCGCCAACCGAGAAGGCCTGTCGTCACTGGGAGGTGACCTGGGGGAAGGGAGAGGACCAAGGAGGCGTTCAAAGAGCTGGTGAAGGGAACTCATCATTTCGGCCAGGAGTTGAGAATGTCTAGCCATCAGCTCCTCTTGTCGGCTGAGAACGGCTTCATGGCGCTGGAAAGAAGCCTCATGTCGAGTGATCACCGCCAACAGGTCCTGGGAACTGAGTGTTTCTGGGTCCATGATGGACTTGGTTATTCTGTCACAATGCTGGGCTTGAACTCCGGTCTCAGATGTGGAGAGCTGGGGTAATACCCTTAGCCACAGAGGAGGTGTAGTAGGACCCAAATGAAACACCCAAGGCAATACTCCAGGCAAGTAGATTTAATGTAAAAACAAAGGTTCCTTGCACTTCAAAAAATAGTCCAACAAAAGTTCTTCTCAGAAAGAGGTATATTAACAAAACAGGAGGCAACAAAATAACTCCCGAGGAGAAAAACAAACTAAAGATAACTTAGAAAACCTTACTTGGAAAGACACGGTGGAACAAAGCAGGAGACACATAGCCAGGACTCAATAACCAAGTGAGAAACAAGGGGAAAACACACAGCTAAAATACACAAGGGGAAACAAGGCACAGGTGACCTGGATCAAGCTAATTAGGACACACGAGGAAGAACTAAGGCAGAGGGGAACACAGATGACCTCTAGAGGCCCGGAGACAAACAGGAGGCAGGAAGCTGACAGACAGTCTTGGGTTTCTCTTTATATAACAAAAACACATTACATAAACAGTTTCCCAGATCTAGATTTGGATGCCCTACTATATTATCATACAGAAAAGGAAAGAGGGAGCAGAGGAGAGATAGTGAAAGAGAGGAAGTGAGTGAAAGGGGAGAGACAGAGAGAGCGAGTGAGAGAGAGAGAATGATATTGAGAGAGAAAGAGATTATAGAAAAACATTTGCGTGCCAGCTGAGAGTGTGGCAATGAGTAATAGAGGTTATGTGGAAAACCTCTGTATCCAGGTAGTTTTATGAATACGGTTAGGTGTGTCTTATGAGTTGGGTTAGGTGTGTTTTATGAGTAGGGTTAGGTGTGTTTTATGAGTAGGGTTAGGTGTGTTTTATGAGTAGGTTTAGGTGTGCTTTATGAGTAGGGTTAGGTGTGTTTTATGAGAAGGGTTAGGTGTGTTTTATGAGAAGGGTTAGGTGTGTTTTGTGAGAAGGGTTAGGTGTGTTTTATGAATAGGGTTAGGTGTGCTTTATGAGCAGGGTTAGGTGTGTTTTATGAGAAGGGTTAGGTGTGTTTTATGAGTAGGGTTAGGTGTGTTTTATGAGTAGGGTTAGGTGTGTTTTAAGAGTTGGGTTAGATGTGTTTTATGAGTAGGGTTAGGTGTGTTTTATGAGAAGGGTTAGGTGTGTTTTATGAGAAGGGTTAGGTGTGTTTTATGAGTAGGGTTAGTTGTGTTTTATGAGTAGGGTTAGGTGTGTTTTAAGAGTTGGGTTAGATGTGTTTTATGAGCAGGGTTAGGTGTGTTTTATGAGAAGGGTTAGGTGTGTTTTATGAGTAGGGTTAGGTGTGTTTTATGAGTAGGGTTAGGTGTGTTTTAAGAGTTGGGTTAGATGTGTTTTATGAGTAGGGTTAGGTGTGTTTTATGAGAAGGGTTAGGTGTGTTTTATGAGAAGGGTTAGGTGTGTTTTATGAGTAGGGTTAGGTGTGTTTTATGAGTAGGGTTAGGTGTGTTTTAAGAGTTGGGTTAGATGTGTTTTATGAGTAGGGTTAGGTGTGTTTTATGAGAAGGGTTAGGTGTGTTTTATGAGAAGGGTTAGGTGTGTTTTATGAGTAGGGTTAGTTGTGTTTTATGAGTAGGGTTAGGTGTGTTTTAAGAGTTGGGTTAGATGTGTTTTATGAGCAGGGTTAGGTGTGTTTTATGAGAAGGGTGTGTTTTATGAGTAGGGTTAGGTGTGTTTTATGAGTAGGGTTAGGTGTGTTTTAAGAGTTGGGTTAGATGTGTTTTATGAGCAGGGTTAGGTGTGTTTTATGAGAAGGGTTAGGTGTGTTTTATGAGAAGGGTTAGGTGTATTTTATGAATAGGGTTACGTGTGTTTTATGAATAGGGTTACGTGTGTTTTATGAATAGGGTTACGTGTGTTTTATGAGTAGGGTTAGGTGTGCTTTACGAGTTGGGTTAGGTGTGTTTTATGAGTAGTGTTAGGTGTTTTTATGAGCAGGGTTAGGTGTGTTTTATGAGCAGGGTTAGGTGTGTTTTATGAGTAGGGTTAGGTGTGCTTTACGAGTTGGGTTAGGTGTGTTTTATGAGTAGTGTTTGGTGTTTTTATGAGCAGGGTTAGGTGTGTTTTATGAGCAGGGTTAGGTGTGTTTTATGAGAAGGGTTAGATGTGTTTTAATACTGGGTTAGGTGTTTTTTATGAGTTGGGTTAGGTGTGTTTTATGAGTAGGGTTAGGTGTGTTTTATGAGCAGGGTTAGGTGTGTTTAATGAGTAGGGATAAGTGTGTTTTATGAGTAGGGTTAGATGTGTTTTAAGAGTTGGGTTAGATGTGTTTTATGAGTAGAGTTAGGTGTGTTTTATGAGTTGGGTTAGGTGTGTTTTATGAGTAGGGTTAGGTGTGTTTTATGAGAAGGGTTATATATTTTTTAGAGTTGGATTAGATGTGTTTTAAGACTGGGTTAGGTGTGTTTTATGAGCAGGGGTTAGGTGTGTTTTATGAGAAGGGTTATATATTTTTTAGAGTTGGATTAGATGTGTTTTAAGACTGGGTTAGATGTGTTTTATGAGCAGGGTTAGGTGTGTTTTATGAGAAGGGTTAGGTGTGTTTTATGAGCAGGGTTAGGTGTGTTTTATGAGAAGGGTTAGGTGTTTTTTATGAATAGGGTTATGTGTGTTTTATGAATAGGGTTACGTGTGTTTTATGAATAGGGTTACGTGTGTTTTATGAATAGGGTTACGTGTGTTTTATGAATAGGGTTACGTGTGTTTTATGAGTAGGGTTAGGTGTGCTTTACGAGTTGGGTTAGGTGTGTTTTATGAGTAGTGTTAGGTGTTTTTATGAGCAGGGTTAGGTGTGTTTTATGAGCAGGGTTAGGTGTGTTTTATGAGTAGGGTTAGGTGTGCTTTACGAGTTGGGTTAGGTGTGTTTTATGAGTAGTGTTTGGTGTTTTTATGAGCAGGGTTAGGTGTGTTTTATGAGCAGGGTTAGGTGTGTTTTATGAGAAGGGTTAGATGTGTTTTAATACTGGGTTAGGTGTTTTTTATGAGTTGGGTTAGGTGTGTTTTATGAGTAGGGTTAGGTGTGTTTTATGAGCAGGGTTAGGTGTGTTTAATGAGTAGGGATAAGTGTGTTTTATGAGTAGGGTTAGATGTGTTTTAAGAGTTGGGTTAGATGTGTTTTATGAGTAGAGTTAGGTGTGTTTTATGAGTTGGGTTAGGTGTGTTTTATGAGTAGGGTTAGGTGTGTTTTATGAGAAGGGTTATATATTTTTTAGAGTTGGATTAGATGTGTTTTAAGACTGGGTTAGGTGTGTTTTATGAGCAGGGTTAGGTGTGTTTTATGAGAAGGGTTATATATTTTTTAGAGTTGGATTAGATGTGTTTTAAGACTGGGTTAGATGTGTTTTATGAGCAGGGTTAGGTGTGTTTTATGAGAAGGGTTAGGTGTGTTTTATGAGCAGGGTTAGGTGTGTTTTATGAGAAGGGTTAGGTGTTTTTTATGAATAGGGTTATGTGTGTTTTATGAATAGGGTTACGTGTGTTTTATGAATAGGGTTACGAGTGTTTTATGAGTAGGGTTAGGTGTGCTTTACGAGTTGGGATAGGTTTGTTTTATGAGTAGTGTTAGGTGTTTTTATGAGCAGGGTTAGGTGTGTTTTATGAGCAGGGTTAGGTGTGTTTTATGAGTAGGGTTAGGTGTGCTTTACGAGTTGGGTTAGGTGTGTTTTATGAGTAGTGTTAGGTGTTTTTATGAGCAGGGTTAGGTGTGTTTTATGAGCAGGGTTAGGTGTGTTTTATGAGAAGGGTTAGATGTGTTTTAATACTGGGTTAGGTGTTTTTTATGAGTTGGGTTAGGTGTGTTTTATGAGTAGGGTTAGGTGTGTGTTATGAGCAGGGTTAGGTGTGTTTAATGAGTAGGGTTAAGTGTGTTTTATGAGTAGGGTTAGATGTGTTTTAAGAGTTGGGTTAGATGTGTTTTATGAGTAGAGTTAGGTGTGTTTTATGAGTTGGGTTAGGTGTGTTTTATGAGTAGGGTTAGGTGTGTTTTATGAGAAGGGTTATATATTTTTTAGAGTTGGATTAGATGTGTTTTAAGACTGGGTTAGGTGTGTTTTATGAGCAGGGTTAGGTGTGTTTTATGAGAAGGGTTATATATTTTTTAGAGTTGGATTAGATGTGTTTTAAGACTGGGTTAGATGTGTTTTATGAGCAGGGTTAGGTGTGTTTTATGAGAAGGGTTAGGTGTGTTTTATGAGCAGGGTTAGGTGTGTTTTATGAGAAGGGTTAGGTGTGTTTTATGAATAGGGTTACGTGTGTTTTATGAATAGGGTTACGTGTGTTTTATGAATAGGGTTACGTGTGTTTTATGAGTAGGGTTAGGTGTGCTTTACGAGTTGGGTTAGGTGTGTTTTATGAGTAGTGTTAGGTGTTTTTATGAGCAGGGTTAGGTGTGTTTTATGAGCAGGGTTAGGTGTGTTTTATGAGTAGGGTTAGGTGTGCTTTACGAGTTGGGTTAGGTGTGTTTTATGAGTAGTGTTAGGTGTTTTTATGAGCAGGGTTAGGTGTGTTTTATGAGCAGGGTTAGGTGTGTTTTATGAGAAGGGTTAGATGTGTTTTAATACTGGGTTAGGTGTTTTTTATGAGTTGGGTTAGGTGTGTTTTATGAGTAGGGTTAGGTGTGTTTTATGAGCAGGGTTAGGTGTGTTTAATGACTAGGGTTAAGTGTGTTTTATGAGTAGGGTTAGATGTGTTTTAAGAGTTGGGTTAGATGTGTTTTTTGAGTAGAGTTAGGTGTGTTTTATGAGTTGGGTTAGGTGTGTTTTATGAGTAGGGTTAGGTGTGTTTTATGAGAAGGGTTATATATTTTTTAGAGTTGGATTAGATGTGTTTTAAGACTGGGTTAGGTGTGTTTTATGAGCAGGGTTAGGTGTTTTTATGAGTAGGATTAGGTGTGTTTTATGAGCAGGGTTAGGTGTGTTTTATGAGTAGGGTTAGGTGTGTTTTATGAGTAGGGTTAGGTGTGTTTTATGAGTAGGTTTTGGTGTGTTTTATGAGCAGGGTTAGGTGTTTTTATGAGTAGGGTTAGGTGTGTTTTATGAGCAGGGTTAGGAGAGTTTTATGAGTAGGGTTAGGTGTGTTTTTTGAGTAGGGTTACGTGTGTTTTATGAGCAGGGTTAGGTGTGTTTTATGAGCAGGGTTAGGTGTGTTTTATGAGCAGGGTTAGGTGTGTTTTATGAAAAGGGTTAGGTTTGTTTTATGAGTAGGGTCACGTGTGTTTTATGAGCAGGGTTAGGTGTGTTTTATGAGAAGGGTTAGGTGTGTTTTATGAGCAGGGTTAGGTGTGTTTTATGAGCAGGGTTAGGTTTGTTTAATGAGTAGGGTTAAGTGTGTTTTATGAGTAGGGTTAGATGTGTTTTAAGAGTTGGGTTAGATGTGTTTTATGAGTAGAGTTAGGTGTGTTTTATGAGTTGGGTTAGGTGTGTTTTATGAGTAGGGTTAGGTGTGTTTTATGAGAAGGGTTATATATTTTTTAGAGTTGGATTAGATGTGTTTTAAGACTGGGTTAGGTGTGTTTTATGAGTTGGGTTAGGTGTGTTTTATGAGTAGGGTTAGGTGTGGTTCATGAATAAGGTTAGGTGTGTTTTATGAGTAGGGTTAGGTGTGTTTTATGAGTAGGGTTAGGTGTGTTTTATGAGTTGGGTTAGGTGTGTTTTATTAGAAGGGTTAGGTGTGTTTTATGAGTAGGGTTAGGTGTGTTGTATTATTAGGGTTAGGTGTGTTTTATGAGTATGGTTAGGTGTGTTTTATGAGAAGGGTTAGGTGTGTTTTATGAGTAGGGTCAGGTGTGTTTTATGAGAAGGGATAGGTGTGTTTTATTAGAAGGGTCAGGTGTGTTTTATGAGTAGGGTTAGGTGTGTTGTATTATTAGGGTTAGGTGTGTTTTATGAGTAGGGTTAGGTGTGTTTTATGAGAAGGGTGAGGTGTATTTTATGAGAAGGGTTAGGTGTGTTTTATGAGTTGGGTGTGTTTTATTAGAAGGGTTAGGTGTGTTTTATGAGAAGGGTTAGGTGTCTTTTATGAGTAGGGTTAGGTGTGTTTTATGAGTAGGGTTAGGTGTGTTTTATGAGAAGGGATAGGTGTGTTTAAT
Organism: Coregonus clupeaformis; assembly: GCF_020615455.1. Lineage (NCBI taxonomy): Eukaryota > Metazoa > Chordata > Actinopteri > Salmoniformes > Salmonidae > Coregonus > Coregonus clupeaformis. Next base: position 53,139,171 of record NC_059198.1, on the reverse strand, counting down.
GAGTAGGGTTAGGTGTATTTTATGAGTAGGGTTAGGTGTGTTTTATGAGAATGGTTATGTGTGTTTTATGAGTAGGGTTAGGTGTCTTTAATGAGTAGGGTTAAGTGTGTTTTATGACTAGGGTTAGGTTTTTTTTTTTGTAGGGTTAGGTGTGTTTTATGAGTGGGTTAGGTGTGTTTTATGAGAAGGGTGAGGTATGTTTTATGAGAAGGGTTAAGTGTGTTTTATGAGAAGGGTGAGGCGTGTTTTATGAGAAGGGTTAAGTGTGTTTTATGAGTTGGGTTAGGTGTTTTTTATGAGAAGGGATAGGTGTGTTTTATGAGCAGGGTTAGGTGTGTTTTATGAGAAGGGATAGGTGTGTTTTATGAGTGGGTTAGGTGTGTTTTATTAGAAGGGTTAGATGTGTTTTATGAGTTGGGTTAGGTTTTTTTTATGAGCAGGGTTAGGTGTGTTTTATGAGTAGGGTTAGGTGTGTTTTATTAGAAGGGTTAGATGTGTTTTATGAGTTGGGTTAGGTGTTTTTTATGAGCAGGGTTAGGTGTGTTTTATGAGTAGGGTTAGGTGTGTTTTATGAGTAGGGATAGGTGTGTTTTATGAGAAGGGATAGGTGTGTTTTATGAGTTGGGTTAGGTGTGTGTTATGAGTAGGGTTAGGTGTGTTTTATGAGAAGGGTTAGGTGTGTTTTATGAGCAGGGTTAGGTGTGTTTTATGAGTAGGGTTAGGTGTGTTTTATGACTAGTGTTAGGTTTGTTTTATGAGTAGTCTTAGGTGTGTTTTGTGAGTAGGGTTAGGTGTTTGTTCAATCAATAATCCTAACGTACACAATAAAGACGGATAATCAATCGTCCACAAGATTGAATTAATGAACAGAGCGTGGAGAGTAGGGGTTGCAACCTAAAACATTTGCTTGCGGTTTTCAAAGTAAATGCTGTGTGATTCTATCTAACGTACCTCACCATCGCTCCAGCTAGCTAGCTTTCACCAGGTAAGTTATAATAAGGGCCAGTAACAAGTAACGTTAGTTAGTTAGCTAGTTAACTGCCTTCATTCAATGCTTGGTGGCTTTACTGACAGACAAGACCGGGAGCTTATATCATTGACATTTACGTCATTTACCAGACGCTCTTATCCAGAGCCACTTACAGTTAGTGAGTGCATACATTATTATTATTATTATTTTATTTTTTTCATACTGGCCCCCTGTGGGAATCGAACCCAGAACCCTGGCGTTGCAAACCCCATGCTCTACCAACTGAGCTACATATCAAATGCCATCAAGCATCGAGCTAAAGGCTAAAGCTAGCTAGCTAGCTATCATATCAAACAGGTGTGTGTGCGCGTGTGCGTGTGTCTGTCTGTGTGTCCAAGGATCGTTCCAAGACTATCCAGCCCCAGCTTGGCTCCCGAGTGGCGCAGCGGTCTGAGGCAGCGGTCTAAGGCAGCGGTCTGAGGCAGCGGTCTGAGGCAGTGGTCTAAGGCAGCGGTCTGAGGCAGCGGTCTAAGGCAGCGGTCTGAGGCAGCGGTCTGAGGCAGCGGTCTGAGGCAGCGGTCTGAGGCAGCGGTCTAAAGCAGCGGTCTGAGGCAGCGGTCTGAGGCAGCGGTCTGAGGCAGCGGTCTAAGGCAGCGGTCTAAAGCAGCGGTCTGAGGCAGCGGTCTGAGGCAGCGGTCTGAGGCAGCGGTCTAAGGTAGCAGTCTGAGGCAGCGGTCTAAGGCAGCGGTCTAAGGCAACGGTCATATGCAGCGGTCTGAGGCAGCGGTCTGAGGCAGCGGGCTAAGACAGCGGTCTGAGGCAGCGGTCTGAGGCAGCGGTCTAAGGCAGCGGTCTGAGGCTGCGGTCTGAGGCAGCGGTCTGAGGCAGCGGTCTGAGGCAGCGGTCTAAGGCAGCGGTCTGAGGCAGCGGTCTAAGGCAGCGGTATAAGGCAGCGGTCTGAGGCAGCGGTCTGAGGCAGCGGTCTAAGGCAACGGTCTGAGGCAGCGGTCTGAGGCAGCGGTCTAACGCAGCGGGCTAAGACAGCGTTCTGAGGCAGTGGTCTAAGGCAGTGGTCTAAGGCAGCGGTCTGAGGCAGCGGTCTGAGGCAGCGGTCCAAGGCAGCGGTCTAAGGCAGCGGTCTAAGGCAGCGGTCCAAGGCAGCGGTCTGAGGCAGCGGTCTAAGGCAGCGGTCTGAGGCTGCGGTCTGAGGCAGCAGTCTAAGGCAGCGGTCTAAGGCAGCGGTCTGAGGCTGCGGTCTGAGGCAGCAGTCTAAGGCAGCGGTCTAAGGCAGCGGTCTAAGCAGCGGTCTAAGGCAGCGGTCTGAGGCAGCGGTCTGAGGCAGCGGTCTGAGGCAGCAGTCTAAGGCAGCGGTCCAAGGCAGCGGTCCAAGGCAGCGGTCTGAGGCAGCGGTCTAAGGCAGCGGTCTAAGGCAGTGGTCTAAGGCAGCGGTCTGAGGCTGCGGTCTGAGGCAGCAGTCTAAGGCAGCGGTCTAAGCAGCGGTCTAAGGCAGCGGTCTGAGGCAGCGGTCTGAGGCAGCGGTCCAAGGCAGCGGTCTAAGGCAGCGGTCTAAGGCAGCGGTCTGAGGCTGCGGTCTGAGGCAGCGGTCTAAGGCAGCGGTCTAAGGCAGCGGTCTAAGGCAGCGGTCTGAGGCAGCGGTCTGAGGCAGCGGTCTAAGGCAGCGGTCTGAGGCAGCGGTCTAAGGCAGCGGTCTAAGGCAGCGGTCCGAGGCAGCGGTCCGAGGCAGCGGTCTAAGGCAGCGGTCTAAGGCAGCGGTCTAAGGCAGCGGTCTAAGGCAGCGGTCTAAGGCAGCGGTCTGAGGCAGCGGTCTGAGGCAGCGGTCTAAGGCAGCGGTCTAAGGCAGCGGTCTAAGGCAGCGGTCTAAGGCAGCGGTCTAAGGCAGCGGTCTGAGGCAGCGGTCTGAGGCAGCGGTCTAAGGCACTGCATCTCAGTGCTTGAGCCGTCACTACAGACACCCTGGTTCGATTCCAGCTTGTATCACAACCGGCCATGATTGGGAGTCCCATAGGGCGGCGAACAATTGGCCCAGCGTCGTCCGGGTTTGGCCGGTGTAGGCCGTCATTGTAAATAAGAATTTGTTCTTAACTGACTTGCCTAGTTAAATAAAATAATAATACAATAAATAACACGTCTTGACATACCAAGTGTTGACCATTACCCTCTCTCTGCCATCAGAGTATAAATTCATTAATTGTTTATATGGTGTAGGTAGCTAGCTAGCTGGTCCTTCAGTACACCTAATAATGACAGAGATTAAAGGAATTAAGATGGATCGTTCAATTGTTCAATCATTAAATTATTTTCAATGGTAATTAGTGAGTATAGGTGAGTATATATGTAGAGAACTAGGTGGACACACTGCGTATGGCTGCATATGGCCATCACTACACCACTGGGTGAGATTGAATCTGGCAGTGTTGTGTTGTTGACAGTGACTTTACACATATAGGCAGGCACTACATTGCTGCCCTTCCCTGCCTTGAATGGTATGGCTCTGTACAGTGCATTCAGAAAGTATTCAGACCCCTTCACTTTTTCCACATTTGTTACGTTACAGACTTATTCTAAAATGGATTAAACAAAAAAATGTCCTCATCAATCTACACAGAATACCACCAAATGGCAAAGCAAAAACAGTTTTAGAAATGTTAGAAATGTTAATACAAATAAAAAAACATAAATATCACATTTACATAAGTATTCAGACCCTTTACTCAGTATTTTGTTGAAGCACCTTTGGCAGCGATTACAGCCTTGAGTCTTCTTGGGTATGACGCTACAAGCTTGGCACACCTGTATTTGGAGAGTTTGTCCCATTCTTCTCTGCAGATCCTCTCAAGCTCTGTCAGGTTGGATGGGGAGCGTTGCTGCACAGCTATTTTCAGGTCTCTCCGGAGATGTTTGATTGGTTTCAAGTCCGGGCTCTGGCTGGGCCACTCAAGGACATTCAGAGACTTGTCCAGAAGCCACTCCTGCGTTGTCTTGGCTGTGTGCTTAGGGTCATTTTCCTGTTGGGAGGTGATCCTTTGCCCCAGTTTGAGGTCCTGAGCGCTCTGGAGCAGGTTTTTATCAAGGATCTCTCTGTACTTTGCTCCGTTCATCTTTCCCTCAGTCCTGACTAGTCTCCAAGTCCCTGCCTGGAGCAGTGGAAATGTGTTCTCTGGAGTGATGAATCACACTTTACCATCTGACAGTCCGACAGACTAATCTGGGTTTGGCGGATGCCAGGAGAACGCTACCTGCCCCAATGCATAGTGCCAACTGTAAAGTTTGGTGGAGGAGGAATAATGGTCTGGGGCTGTTTTTCATGGTTCGGGCTAGGCCCCTTAGTTCCAGTGAAGAGAAATCTTAACGCTACAGGATTTAATAACATTCTAGACGATTCCGTGCTTCCAACTTTGTCCCCGCAACAATGTTCCAACATCTAGTGGAAAGCCTTCCCAGAAGAGTGGAGGCTGTTATAGCAGCAAAGGGGGGACCAACTCCATATTAATGCCTATGATTTTGGAATGAGATGTTGGACGAGCAGGTGTCCACATACATTTGGTCATGTAGTGTATATGAATAGCACAAGTATATAAAATGCATGCTACCACATATGGATATGTAATACAAGTATATAAACATATGGTTAAGTAATACATGTACAGTTGAAGTCGGAAGTTTATATACAGTGGGGGAAAAAAGTATTTAGTCAGTTGTGCAAGTTCTCCCACTTAAAAAGATGAGAGAGGCCTGTAATTTTCATCACAGGTACATGTCAACTATGACAGACAAAATGAGAGAAAAAAATCCAGAAAATCATATTGTAGGATTTTTTATGCATCTATTTGCAAATTATGGTGGAAAATAAGTATTTGGTCAATAACAAAAGTTTCTCAATACTTTGTTATATACCCTTTGTTGGCAATGACACAGGTCAAACGTTTTCTGTAAGTCTTCACAAGGTTTTCACACACTGTTGCTGGTATTTTGGCCCATTCCTCCATGCAGATCTCCTCTAGAGCAGTGATGTTTTGGGGGCTGTCGCTGCGGCAACACAGACTTTCAACTCCCTCCAAAGATTTTCTATGGGGTTGAGATCTGGAGACTGGCTAGGCCACTCCAGGACCTTGAAATGCTTCTTACGAAGCCACTCCTTCGTTGCCCAGGCGGTGTGTTTGGGATCATTGTCATGCTGAAAGACACAGCCACGTTTCATCTTCAATGCCCTTGCTGATGGAAGGAGGTTTTCACTAAAATCTCATGATACATGGCCCCATTCATTCTTTTCCTTTACACGGATCAGTCATCCTGGTCCCTTTGCAGAAAAAACAGCCCCAAAGCATGATGTTTCCACCCCCATGCTTCACAGTAGGTATGGTGTTCTTTGGATGCAACTCAGCATTCTTTGTCCTCCAAACACGACGAGTTGAGTTTTTACCAAAAAGTTATATTTTGGTTTCATCTGACCATATGACATTCTCCCAATCCTCTTCTGGATCATCCAAATGCACTCTAGCAAACTTCAGACTGGCCTGGACATGTACTGGCTTAAGCAGGGGGACACGTCTGGCACTGCAGGATTTGAGTCCCTGGCGGCGTAGCGTGTTACTGATGGTAGGCTTTGTTACTTTGGTCCCAGCTCTCTGCAGAATCTTTTTAAGTGGGAGAACTTGCACAATTGGTGGCTGACTAAATACTTTTTTTCCCCACTGTACACCTTAGCCAAATACATTTAAACTCAGTTTTTCACAATTCCTGACATTTAATCCTAGTAAAAATTCCCTGTCTTAGGTCAGTTAGGATCACCACTTTATTTTAAGAATGTGAAATGTCAAAATAATAGTAGAGAGAGTGATTTATTTCAGCTTTTATTTCTTTAATCACATTCCCAGTGGGTCAGAAGTTTACATACACTCAATTAGTATTTGGTAGCATTGCCTTTCAATTGTTTAACTTGGGTCCAACGTTTCGGGTAGCCTTCCACAAGCTTCCCACAATAAGTTGGGTACATTTTGGCCCATTCCTCCTGACAGAGCTGGTGTAACTGAGTCAGGTTTGTAGGCCTCCTTGCTCACACACGCTTTTTCATTTCTGCCCACAAATGTTCTATAGGATTGAGGTCAGGGCTTTGTGATGGACACTCCAATACCTTGACTTTGTTGTCCTTAAGCCATTTTGCCACAACTTTGGAAGTATGCTTGGGGTCATTGTCCATTTGGAAGACCCATTTGCGACCAAGCTTTAACTTCCTGACTGATGTCTTGAGATGTTGCTTCAATATATCCACATAATTTTCCTTCCTCATGATGCCATCTATTTTGTGAAGTGCATCAGTCCCTCCTGCAGCAAAGCAACCCCACAGCATGATGCTGCCACCCCCGTGCTTTACGGTTGGGATGGTGTTCTTCGGCTTGCCAGCACCTCCTTTTTCCTCCAAACATAACGATGGTCATTATGGCCAAATAGTTATATTTTTGTTTCATCAGACCAGTGGACATTTCTCCAAAAAGTACGATCTTTGTCCCCATGTGCAGTTGCAAACCGTAGTCTGGCTTTTTTATGGCGGTTTTGGAGCAGTGGCTTCTTCCTTGCTGAGCGGCCTTTCCGGTTATGTCGATATAGGACTTGTTTTACTGTGGATATAGATAATTTTGTACCTGTTTCCTCCAGCATCTTCACAAGGTCCTGTTCTGGGATTGATTTGCACTTTTCGCACCAAAGTACGTTCATCTCTAGGAGACAGAACGCGTCTCCTTCATGAGCGGTATGACGGCTGCATGGTCCCATGGTGTTTATACTTGCGTACCATTGTTTGTACAGATGAATGTGGTACCTTCAGGCGTTTGGAAATTGCTCCCAAGGATGATCCAGACTTGTGGAGGGCTACAATTTTCTTTTCTGAGGTCTTGGCTGATTTCTTTTGATTTTCCCATGATTTCAAGCAAAAAGGCACTGAGTTTGAAGGTAGGCCTTGAAATACATCCACAGGTACACCTCCAATTGACTCAAATTATGTCAATTAGCCTATCAGAAGCTTCTAAAGCCATGACATCATTTTTGGGAATTTTCCAAGCTGTTTAAAGGCACAGTCAACTTAGAGTATGTAAACTTCTGACCCACTGGAATTGTGATACAGTGAATTATAAGTGAAATAATCTGTCTGTAAACAATTGTTGGAAAAATTAGATGTGTCATGCACAAAGTAGATGTCCTAACCAACTTGCCAAAACTATAGTTTGTTAACAAGAAATGTGTGGAGTGGTTGAAAAACGAGTTTTAATGACTCCAACCTAAGTGTATGTAATCTTCCGACTTCAACTGTACATATGTTTATATACACTGACAAAATATTAGGAACACCTTCCTATCTGCAAGCATGACCAATGGCATAACACCTAATTGAAGTATTGCCAGAAGGCAACAGTATCCTTGTGGAGGAATGATGACACTGTTATTCATACCAGGCAGCTAAATATAATAACAAGAGAAGAAGAGCGGAAATCGATTTATCCATGCATTCTAAAATAATTAGAAATCTATTTCCGATTGTTTATTTCATTTCCATGATCATTGGAGAATAAATTCCTCACCTTTTCTGACAAGCTAGGATAGGATAGGCTACCATTCATCCCATCTCTCATTTAATTGGACCCACTTCACAGTATTGGTAAATAGATAAGCTACCGGTATTCCAAGTATTTTTGCTCAATGCGAGATCCGAACCACAGTTTAACGGTAGAACAGACGTTCACCTTTTCCAATGACATTTGTAGACTACCCCTGAATAGCCTATATATACTACATAGACTACCCCTGAACCCCTGAATAGCCTATATATACTACATAGACTACCCCTGAACCCCTGAATAGCCTATATATACTATATAGACTACCCCTGAACCCCTGAATAGCATATATATACCTCCATACTTCCATTAATTTTTTTAACAGGTACCGGGTTACCTTCAGACGAGTACCGTGACACTTGTGGGGGGTCGTAGAGCAAAACGGAGAACACCATCGTGTTCGTGAGAGTCTCATCTTTCCATAGAGGCCAAACTGTTTGGATGCTACAGACGTTTTTTGTGAGAAGGCTGATTTTTCAGGATGTCTCCTGGTCTCCCAG